>NC_081410.1:374232442-374541192 GCF_030272615.1 Cryptomeria japonica | reverse complement strand
TTGTTGAAAGAAGAAATAGAACTCTTATTGATTGTGTAAGGACTTTGATGATATAAAAGGATGTTCCATATATCTCCTGGAGAGAAGCAATAAGCAATGTTATATACACTTTGAACCAGATACATGTAAATAAAGGAGCAAATAAAACTCCCTATGAATTATGGAGTGGATACTCACCTAATGTTTGTTATTTCAAAGTATTTGGAAGCAGATGCTATATCAAGAGGGACGAGTACACTGGAAAATTTGATCCCAAGAGTGATGAAGGAACCTTCTTAGGTTACCCAAAAAAGAGAAAGGCATGCCGGTGTTTAAACAAAAGGACCAGTAAGATTGTGGAAAGTGCAAATGTCAGAGTAGATGAGTACTCTGAGAAAAATGAACATGGTAGTAAGAGCGAACCAGAGGACTATAAAGGGTTCGAGTACAATGTACCAGTGGAATCTACTAAAGAAGATCATGTTGAAGTGGCTAATGAAGAAGCCTATGAAGTAGAATCTGCACAACTGGTAGAAGAATCTCTGAGGAGTGAACCGGTATTGGCTAAGTATGTCAGAAATAATCACTTTGCAGAAAATATCATTGGTGACAAGGATGCAGGAGTTCTAACCAGAAGAAGGGAAAGAGAGAATGATTGTATCCTCTCCATTTTTTAGCCCAAAATAACAAAGGAGGTTCTAAAATATGATGACTAGGTCAAAGCCATGCAAGAAGAACTGGAGCAAATTGAGAAAAATGATACATGGACTCTAGTGCTCAGATTGAAAAACAAAAATGTAACAGGAACCAAGTGGGTGTTCAGAAATAAAATGGATGAAACTGCTAAAGTGATAAGAAAAAAAGAAAGATTGGTCTCTAAGGTCTATGCTCAAGAATAAGGCTTGGACTATGGAGAAACCTTCGCACCAGTGGCCAAGCTGGAAGGGGTCAAAATTTTTCTAGCCTATGTTGCTTATAAATTTTTTAAAGTTTACCAAATGGATGTCAAATTGACATTCTTAAATGGGGTATTAGAGGAAGAAGTATACATAGAGAAACCAAAAGGGTTTGCATCTGAAGATGGAAGGAATATGGTATGCAGGTTGCAGAAGGCTCTGTATGGGCTGAAAAAAGCACCAAGAGCTTGGTATGAGAGGTTACACTCATATCTGCTAAGCGTAGGATTCAAAAGAACTAGTGATAACAGTAACCTGTATCTGAAGAGTGGAGCTGAAGCAAAATACCTAATTGCTAAGATCTTTGTAGATGACATCATCTTTGGGGGAGATGATGAGATGAGCAGAAGCTTTGCAGAATAAATGAAGCAAGAATTTGAGATGTCCATGATTGGCGAGATAAAGTTTTTTATTGGCCTGCAAGTCTGTCAACTAAAGAATGGCATCTTCACCAGTCAAACTAAGTACATAAGGGAAATTCTGAAAACTTTTGGAATGGAAAATTGTAAAGCTGTTGGAACTCCAATGGTTATAGGTTGGAAGCTATCTAAATATGATGAGACTGAAGAAGTGAATGAGACACTTTACCGGTTCATGATTGGTAAGTTGTAGTATGTAGTACATAGCAGGCCAGACATAGCACAAGTTGTTGGCTTGGTTGCCAGATTTTCTGCAAATCCGAAAGAGACTCACATGGTGGCAGTCAAAAGAATATTCAGATACCTAAAGGTGACTGATGAGTATGGTCTCTGGTATCCACATAAGAGAGACTTCAGTTTAAGTGTCTTCACTAATTCATATTGAGATGGGAACATTGATGACAGAAAGAGAACTAGTGGAGGTGCATTCTTTCTCGAAGAAAGGATTGTATCTTGGACAAGTAAGAAACAAAATTGCATATCTCAATCCACAACTGAGGTTGAGTATGTAGTTGCTGCAATCAACTGCACACAAATAGTTTGGATCAAGCAACTGCTGGAAGGAATACAAGAAAAAGTGGTTGGACCGGTAGTGATTCATTGTGATAACACCAGTGCCATTGACATATCCAAGAACCCAGTGATGCACTCCAAAACAAAGCATATAGCCATCAAATATCACTATCTAAGGGAAGAAGTTCAAGAAAAGGAAGTGATGTTGGAGTACATACCAACAAAAGAGTGGGTGGTTGATATCTTCACCAAGGCACTACAGAAGAACACCTTTGATTATCTTAGAGGTAAGTTGGGGGCTATGCCCCTCCATTCAGTAAAGTAAGCAAACGGGGTTCAACATCAATCTGGTATGATTTAAAGTTTAAAAAAAACAAAAAAAACTAGATTGATGAGTGTGGACTACTCTGGTTAGGGGGAGTAGTCTTGTAAGTGTACAAAAAGTACTCTTTGGCATTATTGTCAAAGGGGGATATATAATTAGAGTTCTTGAGCATTGGTAAGTAGTGATTGAGCTGAAGTTGTTGCATCATAGTATTACCAGTGATAGGGGGAGATATTCATTACTCAAGGCAGAAGTAATGACCAGAATGATACATAGATGAAGGAAGTAAAAGAACATGCAACTAATTAGCCAGATTCTGAAGTGTTTTCCATCAATGCCAAAGGGGGAGATTGTTGGATTGTTGGCATCGACAAAACCAGTTAATCCAAAGAATCAGTATATGTGCTAAGATTTTTCATTGATATCCAACACTTACCGGTGAAGACACTAACCGATGAAGTGGTATAGGTAGGGTGGTGTTTTTCAATAAGAAAAAGTGATGACTTACAAACACATGGAAACAACATTGGTAACAAATGATCAAAGGTTCAATCAACTCAAGGAAAGATAGACTAAGCCAACTGGTCTATCATTCAGGAAGATCGATCACTCTGATGATGATGAAGTCACAAAAGGTGACTCAGGCAAGAAAAATTAAAGTTGTATGCAAACTGGAATCTCATTGGCAAAAAGAGGAAGAGACTTGATGCTAGCACAACAAACCAACAATCAAAGGATGAACCGATAATATAGAAGTGCATTGGCATACCGATACACTGGTATGACAGAAGGAAGATAGGTAATCACCATAAATTTCAGAGCGGTGATCGGTTATTTAGTTATAGTGGTGAAAGATGAGTTGGTGAGCTTGTGTCTATGCCAAATCACTTGTTGGTAAGGTCAAATTTAGTTATCATGCAGTCAAGCATGATTACCTATGGATTTTCTGGTTCGCACTTAATTGACTGAACACGGCCCAAAAGTTACTATCTTTGGAAGATGCGGTGGTAGAATTTTTTGAACACTTGGTGGAATTGTTGTAAGGCACGCAGAGAAAGAGTGGGAGATTTTGAATTTGAAATATTCTGAAATCCATGATTTCTTTGATTAAGGGAATGTCTGAAAGTGTCGACAGAAAATTTATAAAGTGTTATTGAGTTCACTCAGAAAGTTTTGATTGTGAAATTTGCAACAAGCAGATCTTGTTGAAGGCAATCCAAATTGAAGAGCAGAGATAGAGGAAGTGCTAAGATGTTTTAGCAGAGTAGAGTGTGTTTGAGGTAGATCAAATAAGTACAGAGTCGAGAGACAGAGAACCAACAGAGTGTAGAGCCAAAGGTCAGAGGACCGAAAGAGTACAAAGTCGAAGGTCAGAGGACTGACATAGTGCAGAGTCGAAGGTTAGAGGATCAACAGAGTGAAGTGCTGAGGGACAGGCGACCGACTGAGTAAAGAGCTAAAGGTGTAAGAAGAAAACCAGTGTTGTGCAAAGAAGACAAAACTAGTGTGGATTGAGTGTGATGCATATTGAGATCTGATCAAGCTATCAGTAGCTAATTCAGCAGATCATCTATCTAATGCTTTCTAACCACTGCAACATAAATCCCTTAACTGAGTGGACTTTAACAGGTCCCTTTTTTAAAATCCCTTAACTGAGTGACATCTTAATTGATATTCTTAAGTCCTTTAACCAGGCTACCTTTAATAGGGTAAAGGAACTAACCGACCTTGAACAAAATTCCTTAACCGGGTGGCACGTAGCAGTGTCTTTGTAATCTCCTAACAGGGATGGCTCGTCACTGGGCGTGCTTCAGAAGAGTACAAATTTTGTGAGTTCCTAATCACACCATGGTTTTCTCCCATTTGGGTTTCCACGAGATAACTTCTTGGTGTCACTGTCAACTTTTCATGCTTGTATATTTTACTTCAGTGATTAAGTATATTGTTGGATATTAGATGAATGCAGATTTAAGTTAAAATTTTAATTGTAAAAATTTGATCAAGTGTTGATCCACCCTCCCCTCTCAGCACTGGTTGGGACTAACAATATCATGACAAGCCTCACTCATGAATTTATCAAATCTTACAGCTGAAGTATCAATCACTGAAATTGACATGCTAGATAAGGCAATATATGAGGGATTTACATCAAAGACATTCTCCAAGCCTACATGAGAAGTTTCTATAGGTACCTATGCATATGATGATGAAACATTAGTGCAAATTGCTGCACTTATCACCAAAGGATCCATGTGAACTATACAAAAGGAGTCCACATCTATTTCAATCAGAGACATAGGTACATCTAGTGAAAATTAGGGAATAGAGTGGGGAGAACCTGAGTCCAAAGTAGGAGGGGATCCTAGTGTACTCTCCTCGTGCACTTCACCTTTAGGGTTAATGACATGGATTTTCACTTGAGGTTTCCCCTTCCCTTTCAATGATACTTCTTGTGGAGGAATAACTAAGGACCTACTCACCCTTAACTTGTTATTGGTGCCTGTAGAAGAATAACCTTCTTTGGACTTGATTCTAACTTCAGATCTACATCCAAGCGGTCCAATTGAATCACTTTCTACTCCACCTTTGATCTTGATGATTTTGCCATTATTATTCTTCAGCCAAGCATTGGTATTAGCAAGGATAGGCTGAAATATATAAAAAATATAAGTACACTCCTATGACCACTGAGGAGATGAAAGAGGAGCCTCAACAACCCTTTGTTCTGTAGATTCTAGATCAAGAGTTTTACCATCATCTATCATTCCTTCCGGGACCTTAGTGAGATCTAGATCCAACATTTTCTCCAAGGTGAGCTTGTTGTAATCCATTCTTCTAATATCTTCTTATGTGGGAGATCAACCCATATATCCTCAAGGTGATGGACATGAGTGAATGATCTCTTGATCTTGTTCTTCATTCCCCGATAATCAAAATTTTTCCTTGCCTTGAACTTCTTCAACTTGATTTATTGAAGTTTAGTTTCCATTACCTTGTCTCTTGCTGAGGTGGTCAAGGAATACCAACCAATCTAAAATGGATTGTGAGAGGATATACTGATACCTTGCTTATTTTTGGCTAACTGGATTGCATGAACTGCGCTCAACTACCTAGTCAACTCCATCAAAATAATATTGTCAATAGGATATCTAGGTAACATGTATGGCTGATCTTTAAAACATCCAACTCTCATGTAAGTGAAAGTTGGGAACTACAAGAACAAACACCCATACTCATTGACCGTCCTCCATGTTGCCTTAGACACTCTCCTGTTCTTGAGTGTTTTGTGAAATAAACACATAAAATGGCCAAAGAAGACATCTTGCACCCTCCTGTAATGAATTCTACTAGACCTCAGAGTGAGTTGCTCATAATATCTCCATATTGGTATCAACGATTTGTTTCCTTTGGTAGAAATTATTGGAAACTATCTAAGTGACGCTTCTATGTACATCAAGTATGAATTCATGTAGAAGGTAAGGGTGGCTGGGACATGTGACAACTGCTCGCAGAGGTTTTCACTAATGACTTCACCCCAAAAAATATGAAATTGTCCTTTCCTCATGACTATGACGTACTTGCACATCCAGATCTCAAACACATTAGAGTGTCTTAAACCCATTATTTTTTTGAGAAGTATGATCATATTGTTGACTTATTCAATAAAGTCCGAGTGATACAACTTGGGCTATCTTGAGAAACAAGTCATGGGAGTCTTGAGCCACTTAGAGTTGATGTGTCTAATTTATTTTGATCTTTTGTGGTTGTAATAATATAGAGCACTTTTCATAGAGATGTCTAACTTGACAATAGAGAGGGGTTGTAATATTCTCTGCATCTAACCTAACAATGATATTGCCATCATCATCTTTAATTGTCCTAGATTCATTGTCAAAGTGAGAAGCACAAAATCAGGCTCCAAAGAAGCCACTAGGAAAGTGGAAACCAAATGGATGTGACTATTTAGGAGTAACTACAAGCCATGATTTGGTGATCCCTCTACCCTTTCTAGAAAATTAGACATGTCAACATGTCCAATCTTTGTGTACTTGATCTCATCAATGAGAGAGATCACTTGAGAAGGAGAAATCTCATTTTGATATTTATCATATTTATATTTCATCTTTTTGTTTGAAGGAGAGGCCAACTCTTCTATCATTTAACAAGAATTTGCAACACTGTGATGAAAACTCAAAAGAGTGAGAACATCTTTAACAACTATTGGGGATTCCATGATGCCAAAATTTAGAGAATTAATGCTCAAAACTAGACTTATTTGGATATTTATCATGCAAAGGTGTGAGAAAACTCAAAAGATGCTTTATGTAAGACTTGGACAATGACATGGGTGGAATTTAGATCTTGGAGGGTTGCCTACAAGTAAATGAAAGGAAGCTTGGAATGCATAACTGGGGAGCAATGATAAACTTTTACCTTCAGTTGGGTCTCTGAAACCCGAATACAACACAATAAACTTTAAAGAGATAGCAAGTGAAATTTCATGAAGCTTTTTACATCTTACACTTGTAATTGGGTCTCGGAGACCCATTTGCAAGTGTATATGATTTGCAAATGAGTGGGAAAGTCTTTATGGAACTTGGAAGTTTGATGGAAAAAGAGTAATATTCTGAAAATTTGAAACCACTTGCAATCAAGTTTCAAAGATTCGATTACAAGTAAAAATGTAGTGAAAGACTTGCAGTTGGGTTTCTAGGACCCGATTACAAGTGAAAGCAGCCGTGTGCTAAGAATGAACTTGTAATCATAGTCAAGAAATCTGGATGCATCTTGAAGGCAAACGATGGGGAAAAAGATAACCATGAGAACTTGTAATTGGGTTACAAGGACCCGATTGCAAGTGCTAAGATTTACTTAGGGGAAAATAACCTTATAATCAGGTTCTAAAAGCCTGATTACAAGTTCTATCATCTTGTAAATCAAACAATCTCATTCCAACTAGAAGCACAAGAAATGTGATATATGGGAAGTTCATGGCCAAACATACACGACTCGATCAACAAGCATCAATGAAGGATAAATGACAAATCTGAAACCTATGCAAGGATGCAAGGGCAATGGAAACCATGAACTTGCAATCACACTTTTAAAATGAGGGAAGGGTTTACAAACGAGAAAAGACGAATGAGGAATGGGAAGAACAATGTGCAAATTCATTGGAAAGGAGACAAACTCATGCTTAAATGCCTTTATAAAAGATTTCAATTTGGAATACAAAGCCCAATTGCTATTAATATAAAGCATAAAAAAGAAAAGGCCCAAAATGACATTAAAAAATGCAGTCGCCCTTTCTAAACCTAAGAGTGAAGAACATAAGCATTCAAATAACAATAAGAAATGCATAAGATGCACAAAAAATAAAGAGAGAAAGACACAAAACTTACATCAAAATGAAAACCTTAAGGAATGAAACACCACTTTAAGATGAAATGCCAAGCAAAAGGAACAACCTCTAAAGGAATCGGGTGAAGAAGAAGAAGAAGAAGAAGACAACACATATGTGATGGATTACATGTTTATGATGACACATATATGTGATGCTAATGATGCTTATGATACGTATGTATTTATTGTTTATCAACTTACAAATGTAGTAATGCTTATGATGCTCAATTGATGGTGTTGATTTCAAGTATAGTCCCTGTGTGATGTTGTCACCCTTGGTGGGAACAGGTCGTTGAATACAGACATCGTCAACCATTTAGTTGAGGATCCTGAATAGTCTACATAAATTACAGGTAAGGAATTTGACTACAAACATCGTCAACCATTTAGTTGAGGATCCTGCATAGTCTACATAAAGTAAAGGTAAGGAATTAAAAAATTTACAATGGTTTTGATGACAACATCTTTTTATTATTTAATACTCTTTTTGTCTACAAAGTTCATGTTGTTCATGTTGTGTACTATGTAATTTTTAGCTAGCATAAGATAATTGAATTACATGTGTAGGACCCTGAACCCCTTTGACGAGGATCCTGCATAGTCTCATGGATGGACAGGTATAACTAGTCAATACACCCTATAGAAACAGTTTATTTTTTTAAAATTACTTGGAAAACAAACTTCCTCAGTTTTTCAAACCTCGACATTAGCAGCAAATCTAATACAGTTATTAACACTTGAGGCCCCATTTGGACTTATTCCAATTTTAATCCATTTCCCTCATTTACAAAATTTCTCTCTCACTACCAATTAACTCTCTCATTTCATGGAGTACAGGTACCCCCAAATAGGTATTTGTCAGATCTGTCTTCGTCGAGTGAGGAAAATGCATGAATAGAAAATGAAAGTGACACATGTAGTAGGTCTACAATAGGGAGATCAACAAGAGGTCAAAAGATTAGAAGAAAATTCAATAAGTGCGTGAACTTTTTCCTTGCTCAAGGGGGGTCATGTTCTTATGATGATGAGACCAAAGGCGACATTGAGGTGCCACTGAGGTACAAACATCTACAGAAACAATGGGTGCCCAAGGAACTTCCTCCAATAAACATCATTTTTTGTGTTAACGATAGGATATATCACATAGCACCTTCGTCGTTACATGGTTTAGGCTTATTTTCCATGGACGACATAAAGGTCCATTGCAACAAAGTTGTTGAATTGATGGAGTTTGTTGGACCTTGTTATAATTACAATAATTAGATGCATATTGTTAAATATAAAAAAAGTATGCGTAGGTATGCACTGTCAGCAAATTATATACAACAGAAAGATAATGATCAAAGTAAACAAGTGGCTGTATACATTGATGGTTGGCCAAAAGCAATAGGGAATATTGCAGGTTTTATAAATAGTACGCGACTTGGGTCAACTAATAAACAACCCAATTGCATATTTGAGGCGCGCGAGGGAAACCATGTATTCGTATGTGCGATAAAATCAATAAGTGCAGGCGAAGAGCTTCTAATCGATTATAGTTTGAATCATATAGATACAAACAAAGTTAATATCATGGGGGTGGTACGTACTATATACCATTTAAATTAACCAACCTCCAATTAATGAATCCAATATACCATTTTATTGTCAAGTTTTTTTGCTAATTCTATTGGTTTAATTTCGCTAGCATTTTTTATATTTTTTTCTTTGTCACAGGGCGACATGGATCCATCACATATCGCAGATGGGGATGTAGGTTGTGACACTTCTACCGAGTAGGTAAACCTCATTGTAATTGTACAAATTAGATAGAAGCAAACTGTTACATTATTATGTTCTTTTTTTTAGTTATTTAGACTAATTTTATAATTGTTAATGATATTCTTGACACAGACGGATGTTCGGGGAAAGGGAAAGGGAGCTGCAATACCTAAGCACTTCTCTAGGGATGTGGAATCAATAGGGTTAAGCGATGATGACCCTGAAGATTCCACACACCCTATGGAATTCATAAAAAGGCCTCTTAGAAAAATTACTAAAGAGATTGTTGCTTTGGTAGCCGTGCATCGTATGACTGATGAGATACGAGAGAGAGTAGAATTATTGATTCGGACAGCAGAAAACTTGCAAGTAAGTAGTAATGAAAGCTTTAATTATAACAAAAGTTCAATAATGGTTTATATTTTATTCTCTTTTATGTCATTAACTAAAACATGCACATATTGTTTTTATAACAATTTATCTACCCTCATGAAAGTCATTGACATGATCACGGTGTTGCAGGTTCTTCAGGTGATGACAATTTTCTCGTATTATCACTTGCTTGGCTTATCACTCTGAGTACCCAAAACACATCATACTTGATACTGTCAATCTTCAAAATAAAGTTTCATCCTTGTTTACAATTCTTGCACTTTTCATATATTTAATGTATTATTCTTTAGGTGTTGTCAATGTTCCTGTGCAAATGTCGATGCCACCTCCTCAGAGGTTAGCCTCACCTATATTGCCGACTGTAATGTCGGCAACACGTGGCATGCAGACATCCTCTCTTGCACTCCATATTGGCCCACCCACTGTTGGTAGATCCCTCTTTTGCTCTATCTTCTGTTATGTGTTTATTTCCCTTCAAGTGTTCTTTCTTGGGGGCATTTCATAGTGGATTCATTTTTTGCAGGAGGAGATGCACATGAGGATGTGCCAGAGGTGACTACTGCTGATAACATACCATAATTTCCTGGATCTTCTCGTATTGCTAGTACAGGAATGTTGCAAGCCACATTGGTGGTGAGCGATGAAGAAATGATTCTCTTAAAGATACAAAAGGTTCTAGGTACTTTAAAATTGTTATTATATATACTTTAATTATAATTTACTTTATGATCACTCATTTTGGACTAATGATCCCATGAATTTTTTACAGGCAATGATATTTTCTATAAACATCTTAGTGACATTGCATTGCAGATATTTGGGCCCATCATACGTAAAAGGTGGTACATCATATGTGAACTAACCCTAATCCACTATTTTGATTTCATATCATTGCTAGAATAGTTTTCCTTTGATCCATTTCTTGAATTGTAATAAATGTAGCTTGAGTTCATTTCTGAATCTAACAGGTTTGTTTTTGCTTTAAAGGGTGGAATGACCAAGAAAAAAGGTCAAAAGATGAATTGACAAACCAAATGGTTGAGTGGTTTGGAAATGACACCTTTGACAAAACCAAGCTCCTTGAAAAGGCTGGCACATATATAAAGTATGTGAGGGACCAATACAAGACCCATTTAAAGAGGAACCAAAAGTACGAGCATCCCCCCATGATTCCAGAGAGGGAGTGGAAGGACCTGATTTTGGATGCCAAGGAGAGAATTGAAAGGAAAAAAGGAAATACACCACTAGATGCCAAAAGAAGGTATGGGATACTATTAAGAATGTAATTATGTACTAATTAATTACTCTTTATATTTATATAATCTAACATATTTCAAACTTTTTATAGACTGAGTGACACGTCAAAAGCAACCAAGGCAAGACAAGAAAAGCACGGGCAACACAAACTCAACTCTAGTGGTTATATGAAACTTGCTGCACGAATTGTAAGTATCTCATGTAAATGAAATATTGCATCAAAATATTAATAAATTGCAAATGAATTTTTTTTATCAAACAATGCAAGCAAAATTCACGATACCAAGCAAAAATGCAGGGCTTTGAATTCAATAGAGCGCCCACAGAAGATGACAAGAGAATTGCCTACCAGCAAGGCTATTCAGTCGTGGCTGATCAGCTATGAGAATTGAGTGGGCATACACAATATTCAAGTGCATCTGTCACATAGGTAAATATGCTAAAGGAAATTGTTTCAAATTGAATACTTTACCAATAGTCTAATTGATGTTGAGTTCCAACATAAAGTGACTATATTTGTTTTAAATAAGCAAGCAATGATAACAATGTGCATGACATTGGAATACAGCCTGCTAATCGTGAAACACCACCTGCACATGAAGGTCCAGATGTGCATCCCAGTAGTGGAGGTATTCATTTGCTATTCAAATTTATTTATTTAGCTATTAATACAATTAAACATCTTAATTTGTAATTAGAGTAGTAATTAATGTAACCTTTTTTGTTAATATTTTAGAGCATGTAGTCGGTGGTGACCAAGTGGAGCATGATCTGGGTACACAACATTAGGAATGTGATGTTCCCCACTCAGGTAAAGAGGACCATTGTTATTCCTTTAAACAAATATAATTGCAATTGGTGTTCAACATTAATGTAACCTTTAGTATTTCAACTCCAGATGATCTAGAGGGTGTTCAGCATGTTGAGGTTGAGGCTAGACAAAATGATGTGGCCCCATCAGGTAAAGAGCACAACAATTATGTTCTCTAAATTAATGAAATACTTGTAACAATAATAAAAAATATTTTGAATTTAACCCATTTCTTTGTTATTGTAGAGGACCCCCCTTTGCTTCAGTGTCCTCGTCCTCTATATAGGACTAGGCATACATCGAGATCACGAGCAGTTGGCGGAACATCTACAGAGGGGGAAATGATGAAGAAACCGATGTTCCACTTAGTCTTTTCATAGCTTCAAAGAAAAAAACAAAAAAAGAAATGATTGTAATCTAACTTATTTGATAATGATTGATTTTTATGTGTTAGTGAATGTAATTATGTGCTAATTAATGGTTATGGATGATATGTGTTAATTAATATTGATGAATGTTGCGTGTTAATTAATGTTAACCAATGTTATGTGTTAATGAATGTTATGTGATATTAATGAATGAATGCTATATTTTATTAATGGTAGAAAGAAAGAATGAATGAATGTTATACGATGTTAATGGGGAATTTAGAGTGATGTTAGGGGGGGGGAGGGGCCAAATGAGCTTCCACCTTCATGTGGTTGGCCCTATTAAGTAGAGAATATTAAACTATTCTCGAAACCAAGCGAAGCTCAACAAGATAACACACTTTTCAATATTTCATTATGTTGCACAATTAATCTTATTAAATAATGTATATTGAATCTTAATTGCAGGGTCCAACAGAGCCAACACGAACAACAACACCACAAGTTGCTAGGTATAATGAACTCCCATACTGTCTTGTATGTACACGAACAATATGAGTTGCTTCTAGTGTTGATATCCAAGGCGGGACTGCAAAAGTTATGAATATGCCTCATCCTTGTAAGTTTTTTTATTACTTGTCATTTTCTTTAGCATTTTGTTACTTCATGAATGAGATGTTTTCAGATGTCTATTCCATGAATACCTCTCTATTGTATGCTTCATGATCTCGCTTCTGATTCAACTCTTTATATGTCCTAAAATTGTATGAGCCTAATAGCTTCTACTCTTGTTGATAGTTTGGTGACTCTGAACAATGGCTCCTTCGAAGAAGCGTGATCCTTGTAATTTTGGCTTTCCATGATGTGAAAAAGAGGTTATGTTATGAATAATGGTCTAGATGATTTAGTTATTTCTTATTATGTTGAGTATGAGTAAATTTGGGCTTCCTTGGCTATGGTCACTATTTTGTACTAACTATTGTCATTTAGTGTGATTTGAGAATGGACTTCAAGTCATCATGAGGGTGGAAACAATATTCAAGTGTAAGGGGGTATGCGGCCTTGACCAAGGGATGAAAGTATCAAGAAAGTACAAGTGATTCATGTGTAGATCAATGTATCATTCACCTATTAATTCCTAGCAACATTCTCAAATAAACAAGCAAAGAGGTATGTTGAGTGCATATATACATTTTATGTTGCCATGATATAAGTAAGATATCAAACATGTAACTTAGATTGATTTGCAATTACATTCATAAATATTAGATCTTCCTTGCAATTTCATTCTTGGTATCTCTATCAATCATGTTGCTAAATGAAAATCCTAAACCTCTCTCATTGATGCATGGACATATAGAACATTGTTGTTTCTACACAAAGGATTGTAGGAATTTCTTTCAAAAACTATCAAAAAATTGTTAAACCTTAATAGTCCAAGAATCTCTAAATTCATTGGTGAGAGACCTTCTCAAGTGAAAAATTCTAGTGAAGGTTGTGTAACATTATTTTGAGAATGTATGGCAGTGCATGAAGGTTGTATAATAGTGTTGGGAGAATTGACAGATGATTGACAACAATGACTGTGATAGCCAAGTCACTTAGGATAGTCGACAAGATATGATTTGTTTCCACTTATTAGGGCCTCCAAACCCCTTTAAAAGTTTCCAAGGATCACTACAGCCCTAACTCAGATGTCCACCACATAATAAGATTATTCATTTCATCATACTCCCAAAAACTCAGTCTTCATTTGTTCATTAGGACAACCACACGCTATCTAGGGACAGTCATAAATTTCTTGATGATTTGCCCTACCCAAGGGCCACAACAGCTTGTAAAGGGTCTGCACTAACCCTCTGCACCCCTCACTACTTTCCTCCAAACACCAAGGGGGTCTATCTTGCACTTACAACTTCAAATCTGCCCTCGATGTTGCACTAGGTCTAATACATGACCAATATCATACCAACAGTCACCATTTGCATGTGCTGATGAATCTTGAAGACCTACAAAGCATGAAACCTCTAATAAGGTTACGAAGATATTGAACATGCTTGGGGTAGAATTTTTGGGTATTATTGTATTACAAAGTTTAGAAAGGGTTTTCTTTCATTTCTTGAAACCCTAGACCCGTGACAGTCATAAAATATGACATACCCATAAATGAACAATGAGGGTCCCTAAGTGCATGTAAAAGGGGGACAAATTTGTTGTTAAGGACAAATAAGCTCATGGTTGTTAGTGTTAAAATTCTACCATTGAAAACTGATTTCAAAGATAGGTACAATTAATCATACTTGTCTTCATACTTGTGAAGGATGAAGATGTGAATCTAAATAAAGTGGAAAAAATGCAATGCAAGATCCAAATTCACATTCACACTTGTCCAATAAAGCCTAAGACCTATGCATAAAATCAAATGATAAAAATTAATACCATAGAAAAGATCGTAGATTTCTCAATTGTTTCTTGATGTTTTCTTGAATGCTTGAAATGTGGGTTGCTCTTCAAACTAGCATAACCATGATAGCATGATGCAGAGGTAGGGGTAAGTCACAATGGCAAACTCAACATACACAACAACTCACTAGGGAATACTTACTAGTCTCCATCCTAAACCGCTACAAGTTTGAGCCCTCGCACATAGGTTTGGAAATCCCTTGGACCTTGGATATCACCTTGGACATGTTGATTACATTGTTTTGAGAACATGAGACAATGCCACAAAATCAACTTTGTAATCTCAAAGTTCTCACTTGCTCTTACTTGACACAAATAAATCCCTAGCAAACTATACTGCCCATTTGATGGACAAAAGAAACCACAAAATATTTCCTAAAGCCCTAAAATCCTTAGGCTTTTTTAGGAGAAAATTTCACAAGGTTGACACACCCTTTATACTGGTCTATGAATAATACAAGACTTTTATGTGAATCCCATTTGCAACATACAGATGATTGACAATAATGACTGTGACAACCAAGTCACTTAGGACAATCGGCAAGATATGATTTGTTTCCACTTATTAGGGCCTCCAAACACCTTTAAAATTTGCCAAGGATCACTACAACCCTATCTTAGATGTCCACCACATAATAAAATTATTCATTTCATCATACTCCCCAAATTTCAGTCTTCATTTGTTCACTAGACCAGCCACACACTATCTAGGGACAGTCATAAAGTTCTTGATGATTTGCCCTACCCAAGGGCCACAATAGCTTGTAAAGGGTCTCCACTAACCCTCTGCACCCCTCACTACCTTCCTCCAAACACCAACGGGGTCTATCTTACACTTACAATTTCAAATCTGCCCTCGATGCTGCACTAGGTCTGATACATGACCAATATCATACCAACAGTCACCATTTGCACGTGCCAATGAATCTTGGAGACCTAAAAAGCATGAAAACATGAAAGGTAATACTAATATACATGTTCCCACCCATTGGGGTGACTTTTCACTAGTGGGGATATGATTTATACATTTATTTTTATGACTGGATACCCTAACAAGGGCTTATGACAGTTTTTAGAAAAACTATGATAACTTGCTCAAATCAAAATGAAATTCAATCAAAGCAAAGAAAAAATTTCATGGATTCATTGTTCTCTCATTCCCAATAGGTTTAGAATACCAACAAAAATAATTTCACAACAAAAAAATGATGGAAAATAGACTGTAATGTTATGAAAAACAGTGAAAATTGCAGAAAATCTCCAAATTTTATTGACTTTTCCTTAGATACCTCCAACAACCGATCCTATGGTCAATGAAACAAGGCTATTTATGTGTCTCATCAACCCTCCAATGTCCATAACCGATATTTGAGTATTAACTAACATTGAAACAAAACTAACACACTTTTTACAACTTTGCAACAAAAGTTGCATTGACAAATTTATGGTGATCTCTTGGTGACCACACCACAATTAAGACAATGATCTCAAACACACTTTTTACCGTTATCTTGGAGATTGTGCCCAGTTGAGTATGTCTTTCTTATGTATGAATCTTGTTCGAATATACAAATCTTAAAAAAAATATATATATATATATATTATAAATATACAAAACGTATTGCCATGTATACTAATTCATGTTAGTTCAACAATTCTATTTTGACAAGTACTTCTTTATTTTGAAAAATAATTACAACCAAAGGGTTGTAGCTCAATTGGTTGAGCACAATTGGTGAGGGTGATGGTATGTTTCTTGATTATACCATGCACAAAAGACTCAAAATTAAATGAAAATCTTTTATGAATATAGAAAGCTTACTATTATATATACTAATTCAATAATCCAACAATTTTATTTTGAGAAGTAATTCATTCCTTTAAATATTATTAACAACCAAAGGGTTGTAGTTCAATCAATCGAGCATAATTGGTGTAGGTGATGGTGTGTTTCTTAATTATACCATCCATAAAAGGCTTATACTATTATATATATAGAATATCAATAATTCAACAATTCTATTTTGAAAGTACTCCCTTAATTTAAAAATTATTAACAATCAAATGGTTGTACTTAAATCAGTTGAGCATAATTAGCGAGGGTGATGATATGTTTCTTGATTATACCATCCACAAAATGCTCAAAATTAAATGAAAATCTTTAATGAATACATAAAACTATATACATATACATATGCATATACATATACATATACATATACATATACATATGCATATGCATATGCATATACATATACATATACATAAAGGTTTACTTGGTTTAAATGAAGGAAAGGTTGACAAATTTACAGTGATCTCTTGGTGACCACACCAAAATTAGGACAATGATCTCAAACACACTTTTTACCGTTCTCTTGGTGATTGTGCCCAATTGAGTATGTCTTGCTTATGTATGAAAATGACATTTTGTAGCTTTCCACCGATGATGTATTTGAGATATCTTTCATTTAGATATGGCATGAGCTTAGTCCTAGAGTGAGACTAGGGAGTGGCTCCCACTCCTGTCCCTCGTCCATCAGCGTACCTGGTATGCTTGGCATTCATGTTTGGGGAGTTTTGTAATCAAGTGATAACATAACAATAGACTTGGGAATTAAAACAAATCACAAGAAAATTGGTTCCTTGAGCATGCCTTGAGGGCTATCACAACACCAAGGGTGTTTTGGGAAGGCATGCTCGCACATGGAGCGTTGGGACTTGTGCGAAGAGGCATGCCCACTCACACAAGGATTATGTGATCATTGTTCTCGTTCACATGAGAGAATGCTTGGTTCCATATGGTCCATCCCCATGTAGCACATACGATGAAAGGCATGCATGCACATGGAGCGTTGGGACTTGTGCAAAGAGACATACCCACTCATGTAGCATAGGGATTGTGTGATTGTCGCTCTTGTCCGTATGATAGAATGCTTGGTTCCATATGGTGCATCCCCATGAGCACATACAATGAAAGGCAAGCCCGCACATGGAGCATTGGGACTTGTGCGAAGAGACATATGATGACACTTCCTCCATTGCACTCTAGAATCTAATGCCTTGTGTAGTTTTAAAGTAGTGACCCTATGTGGATTCATGAATTGGTATCATCCTTCTCTATTGATGTTGCACTGTAATGTTGCACTATATTGTTCCATTACTTGTGTCATGTATGCATCGTGTATGGCATGTGTGAGACTATCATCCCCCTTGTATACTTTGATTGACTATTTGGAACTATCTCCACAAGCACGATGGGGTGGACCTAAGGGTTCCACGTGGTTGGGTGGACTTAAACAAAAGAAAGGTTGGAAATATTTTATATCAAGTGTTTTGTGGGTGATCATAATGCATTTATGTTTTCTTTTAAGATGCTAGTAACATTATTTTGAGTACTATCTTTACCTATTGTACTTTGCTATTGGACTCGATCAACCCAATAACCTTGTACGTGTGATTTATTTTATTAAAGAGGATATTCATGTAGTTCAGAATGCATGATTACCGTCTTTGAATATATAATAACGAGTGACTACTTAGTATGAGATACATATACATTGTCTTTACCTATTGTACTTTGCTATTGGACTTGATCAACCCAATAACCTTGTACATGTGATTTATTTTATTAAAGAGGATATTCATGTAGTTCGGAATGCATGATTATTGTCTTTGAATATATGTTGAATCTATAATAATGAGTGACTACTTAGTATGAGATATATACATGTCATTCAATAGGTATATGTCATGTATTAACATAGGATGACACTTTATATGAGATTATCAATTTGGGAAATACTTATAAGAAATATGTGCATTTATAGTAGATAAATTCATTTCATATATATATATAGTAGATAAGTTTTGGTATCTCCCAAGAATAACTAACTTAGATAAGGTAGATAAAGTCATTTCATCTCCCTGATTGGCTTTCAAGGCTCTTATATTTGGGTTAGCTAATTCCATATCAACACCATTTTTAATAGGTTTACCAGTACTCAGTGGTTCATACAGTCCTCTTAGGAGCTAGACCATCTCAACCATGGTGCGCCTAATCATATTAGCTTGAAACCAACGCGCCTCATATTAGCTTGAAACCAGTGCACCTCATATTAGCCTCAAACCTCTGCCCCCTATTGGTAGCTGGTGGGGATAGAATATCATTCGCTGTACATATCAATGACTGGATAATAATATATATATATATATATTTTAAATATTGTTATCGTCGGAATTACGACGGGTACCAAGCTTTCCACCAATGATGAAATCGTCGGACATACAACATTCTCGTCGGTGCAAAGGTTCTAGAGTCGTCGCACTTCCAACTCAAACTATGCAAATATTCAACGAGGATGTTGTACGTGCGATGGCACTTCGTAGTCGGACGGTCGTCGATGCATATTAACAAACTGTCATGCCCAAAATTTAGGGTAGAACAAGATTTTTTCTTTTTAAATATAACTTTTAAAAGCATTAATTCGACAATTATAAAATGCTACAACATGTCTTGTCTTAATTATGTTTAGATTACTTAATCTACTAGCTCAAATATTCGAAATTAAATAAAATTAAATGCAGAATTCTAAGTGGGTGATGTTATTGTTTGCTCAAATTTAATAAATCACTAATTCGGATAATTAATTGGCGCAGGCAAAATTAACCTCAGATAGCCATTAATTGATTTTAGAAAACTAAATTAAAATGATTCTCCTCTCATCCATTTTAATCCATAATTGAAATGTGCTTAAATTAAATTAATTGAAATTAAAACTCAACCCTTTTTTTTTTTTTTTAAATGATACACCCCTAGGTTGAATTTGAACAAAATAATGTTTACCCCCTTGATTGTATATACTTTTAAAATCTACAACACTAAATAAATATTTAAGATCTAAAGTTATACTTTATTCTTTATTTTCTACAACTATCTATTTTTTATTTTCATAAATGTGTAAATAAATATTTATGTTTATATACAAATACATGTCTAAATATATATAGATTTGATTTCCTTAACAATTTCCCAACTTTATGGAAATAAAGTCATGCAACCCTAGTTAGGGATTTGCATTATAAAATCTCCCTAAAATTATAATTTTTTTATTATTTCTATTGTCATTACCCTAGCCCTACTCGGGCTAGGGTTTTATACTTTTTTTTTTTTTTGATTAACAATTTTTTTAGCAGGGCCGAATTGAGAACCCCCGGGCGGCGGTCATGGCGGAGGAGGGAGCCCAGTTTAAAGGAGGGGATGGCGTGGCCGAAGCCTCCCACTGTGCAACGCACAGTGGGCTTGGCGCCGCTGACCCCTGTGTAAAGCATAGTGGGCGCGACCCAAAAGGGCATAAAATTATTTCTTTTAAAAAAACAAAAAAAATAGTTTGTTTATATATATATATATATATATATATATATTGTAACGTCATAAATTGTACGCACTTGCTAAAGCAGTACAATTTAACACCTAGTTTAGCACCCGCCTTGGCGCAGTTGCATTTTGCATTGCATTTCCCCTTTAGCACTTAATTAATCGAATTAATTAGGTCTAAAGGTTCTATTTCACCATTTTCCACATCACAAAGTCGGGCCCTTTCATTAAAGCGTGCCCCTTTCATTTTATTCCTCCAATACATCACTCAATCAAAAACCCTAATTAGGCCCTATTCTGAGCTTGGGGGCTTGATTTCGGGGGTCAAAACATCTCGAAATCACCTGTAACTTCAGGATTCTCTCTAAAATCATCATATCTGACGGCCCTGAAAATTTGGTGAAAAGTTGTCGGGACCGTGGCGCCCGGAGTGCACACGGTCCCGGACATTTTTCCCAAAATTTTAGGAGCGCGATCCAATCATAAAATAAAGCTTAACCGCAAGAAATTGGCGGGATATTCAATCTCTAGGTCGGCCAAAAGACGAAATTGCGACCTAGGGTTTCATACATAAGAGCTCTCTTTCTTCATTTGAAGGGATCGGATTTTTGTTTCCAGGAACCTCATATGCAGCGAAAGAGCAAATCTTTGAAGACTTCAACATCTTACAACATCCCTCTATCAAGCATTCATCAATTCCATTCATCCATTTAGGGCTTGGAAGACATTGAAGAACAATAGGAGATTACCGACTGAAGATTGGCTTATACCTCTCCCTTGAGGGTTGGGTATGATTTCATGTTGTTTTCATGTCTTTGCATAAAGCTTCAATATATATCCTTCATTCATGCTTTAGATCACTTGGCATCTTGATTTAGAGCATTTACATTATCATTTACAAGCAATTAGGGTTTACTTTCTAGGTTGCTCTAGTTTGCTTTCTTGCATTTTAGGACCTTGCACACACACTAGGTCTGCACACACAATACATTTTACAAAACAACTTGGCTATTCGTGGAGGTGGAAATCACCGAAGTGGGGGTTTGACTAAGGCAAAACCCTATATAGTCGCCCATACCCCCTTTTTTTAGATATAAGTGCAGGTTTAGGGACTCGGACGATGCCGCAGGATACAGATCCGGAGAGAACAGGTCGAGACAGCACTCTGTATCAAATTGCAGAGCCGAAGATTAGGACAGGAGCACTGGGCGCCCTGGTCCTGCCAGGACAGGGGCGCTGGGCGCCCTGGTCCCTGGGACAGAGGCGCTGGGCGCCCTGGTCCTCCAGACAGACAGCTTCCCGACAGTGTTTCAGAGTGCAGAACGACAGTTTCCGGTGCAATTTTCAGGACAGTGGCGCCCGCGCCCCCGTCTCGCACATTTTCAGTCCGATTTTGACTCCGGGTACACATCTGCATTCTTATTTCATCCTTGTATTTACAGCTTTCCATTGTTTAAGTTCAATTCTGTAATCTTGTTGTTAGCTCATACTTGCATTTTAGGGTTAAGAATTGAACTTGCATAATCTTACCTTTCCATTACAACAAAGGAATAGAAACCCTAATAGGTAGCCCGTGGCTCTCTCTTTCAAAAAAAGAAGTAGCCAATTGTGCGATACCTCTAGGCTCTTTCGTATTCCGTAGTGTGTGACAAGAGGTAGGATTAGGGCATGATAACCTAGTCTCGCTTTCCCCCCCCCCCCAGACACACACACACACACACACACACACACACACACACACACATATATATATATATATTTTAAAAAAGTTTAATATATGTATATATGTGTGTGTGTGTGTGTGTGTGTGTGTGTATAAGTTTATTACTTATGTATATATATATATAAACCTATAAATAAGTGCATTTTGTTTATTTCGAAGAATGAATTCTTTTACTCATAGACACAGGTATGCAAATTTGTTTTATATATATATATATATATATAATTGTATATATGTTTATTTTCAAAATAAATGCACGTTATAACTAGAGTATCAATTTTCTATACAATAAATATGCAGGTGCTTTTAATCTATAGCTTATTTAACAGTTTTGATGCTATATTGAGATTAAATCAATTGTGTTTATTTCCCCTTTATCAAAATCTTAGTTCCTAAAAGGAAATAGATAGGTTATTTAGTTATTGATTTTCTTTCAGCAAAAATGACGTAAAAGGCAAAATTAAATCACTTAAAAACAACACTCAAGGATCTTAATTATTTCATGTAATCTGGTTCTATAGATTTTATCTGATTAAAACTAAAATAGATTAAGATTTTTAGTTTCTGCAATAATTAAATTTACAGATTCTGCAATAATTAAATTTACAGATTCTGCAATTTCTATAGCAACTATTTAGATAACAACTTTAATAAAATCTAACAACAACTAAATCTCATATTTTCTGTAATTAAAATAAAAGACAAAATCACAGATAAAAATGAAATCACAGAATTAAATAAAAACGACTTTTATATTTCCGTGAACTGATGCATGCAAATCAAATGCATTTCTTTTCAATTAAATAGAAGAATAAATTTAGCTCATTTCATTCCAAGAAATATTAAATACTCTACAAGATTTAACCTCAACTTTAGGACTAGAACTTAGAAATAATCCATTTATCTTTTCTGCAAAATAACATGATATTTTCTACATCTAAATAACAAATAACATATTCCCAAGTCTTTATTTCTATTTTACAAATAGCCTCTCATTTCAACGAATGAGGACTTTTTCAAATAATAATTACATTTACAAATAATTTCCTGCAACAAATAACTCCTGCAACCTTCCACTTGTCCTATTCTTTTCTTCCGACAATCCTGCATTTTAAATCAAAACTATGACCATGGAGTGCTCACCTCCCAACCTAGGCTAACTGGTAGCCACCCCTGAGCTCGAAGAACCAAGCCCTAGACAGGTAACAAACATGCAAACACAAAAGACAGAATACACACAAACTCAAACACACTCCCAAACCTGGGCTACACTACACCACGCATTGGTGATGTCCTTTTCAAGGGTGGTAGTGGACCAAGTACCCTGAGGAGAACTGCAAGTATGGAAAAACATGCAGCCACCTCATGGCAAACCAAATACATCAAGTATAGCAACCCCTTATTCCTTATGCCCCCCAAGGCTTTCATGCCTTATTTCCCTCCTTATGACCCCCAATGCATAAACAAGCCATGCAGCAAGGGTCACACAAAATCCCTTGTGATCGCTCTCATAACGAGAGTCTCTCACTCGAGGGCTGTCACTTCTACCACCCACAAGATCCTCCTCTCTCCCAAGAGTAGGAGATCTTGATTACTCCCAAACACACATACAATGTATAAAAACAAAATACCAAATAAATTTCCAAGAGAACATGCACGGAAACAAATCTTTTACACAAACATTACTTTCAAACACATGCAATAAGAAATCCATTATAAGAAGAATACAACCAACCTTAATCTACCCAAAGGTAGGTTAGTTTTGTTGAGGATGAGCAGCCCAATTCCACGATTCTTCTCTTTCTACCCTTAGCAAAATTCTCTATTCAACAATCTAGCTTATTCTTTTCAAAATCCTGTTGTCTCCAAAAATGGAGAGTGGGTGATTACCCACAAATTTTCTAATTCTTGCTTAAGAAGCCCATTGTGAGAGTTCTCACAAGTTTCTAAAAACTAAAGAGGAAGGTAAGGTAGAATGGGAAAGGGAACTCTCATTCGAAAAGGAAGGTTTACAACTAGGTTCAAGTCTTCTAATTTCAATTTTCGCACAACTTAGAAAAGTCACTTTTTAGGGTGTCTAAAAGGTCACATGGGAGTAGAAACTTGTCTTAAATTACCCCTAATCCTTAGGTATACCTTATGGGCTTTAGGAAACCCTATTAAACTACCCCTAGGTGTCCATTTAACCCTTTTTTAACCCCTCTGAAGTTTATTTTCGGGTCAAACCAATGTTGACCATCCCAAAGATTCTTTACCCAAGGCATTTATGGAATCTCATTACATTAATTGAAAAAGCTATAGTTAAACAATTCCCACCAAGAGACAAATTTAAAAATTCAAACATAAATCCACACATGTGTCAAGTGACACAAAGAAAATACTTTTACAAATTTATACATGAAATCGTCTCTTGTGGATTTTACATAAACCAATTAAATAACACTTAACACACATGCATCATTTATTGTTACGAATAAAATACAACACAAACGGGGTGTTCTCTCTCCAAATAGACAAACCCTGGCTTTACGAACATACATAGGTCTAGGTTTGGTTCTCTGTAATATTTCCATGGTCACATGGATAACTTCCTACGCATCTCAATTTACACGTTAGTAACTTCAAATAACCTCATATAATATAAATCACAAGAATAATAATACACATCATCACTTGCATACAATTTACATCTGAACAATTTAATACATCTTATATCCAAGCAATTTCACATAAGCAATTCATCCTAATTCTCATAATTTTGATCCACACTTAAAACATACATCATATTTCTATCATCATAGTAAAGTCCTGCAAATTCAATAACGACATTTATCACTGCAAATTCATCCTATTCAAAAATCATATAGTGTTCTATATCATAAAGCATATAAATAAAACATCAACATATAGCAATGTTATCCAAATCATGAAATCATATAAGTTCTAAATCCATAATGCATAAAAATAAAGCATCCATAATAGTCTCATCATAAAAACCACTGAAATGTCAGACTGAGTGAGCGTGGGGCCTCACACAGACCGACAACACAACCGTCGGACAAAAACAACATCACTGTCGGTGCAAAGTACCAAACTTCCGTCGACTTTCTGACGAATTCTACACAAGCATTCGACGGGGATGCTGCATGTCCTACGACTTTTTTGATCGGAAGAGCGATCATGCCCACCGTCGACAGAGTCCATGGGATTGTCGTATTTTCGACAATCAGAGACATCGTCGACAAGTCTGACGATGAGTTTTCGATGGCTACTTTTGTCGGAAATCCGACAAAAATTAGTCGCAATTTCGACAATCAGTCGTCGAAATTTAGTCCCGAATGTACTAGTGTAGGAAATCTAGTAGGAGTTATTGATTGGTTGATATGATTTCACCAATCAAAGTTGTTGCCACACCAATGGAAAAATCAACCCCCTTGTATAATGACATGTTAGAAGATGCCAATAATGTACTTGATGTATCCTACAAAAGAAACCCACCCCCCGCTTTGCTTTTTTAAAAGAAATTCGATGTTTTTTTTGTGTTTTTTAATAAAGCTTTTAAATTTGATTATTTTTAAACAAAATTGTTTGATAAGTTATCACAGTATGACTCTACAGATTTTTGTGTCCATGTTGCAATTTTTTTCTTTTTTCACAACTTTTTAGATTTGGTATTTAGACAAGAGATCTTCAATTTTGGTAGTTATGGATCCAACAACAATGCCTATTTTGTTCTAGGATGAGCCGATTTTTGTCTCAAGGTTAGATCTCCTAAAAAGTTGATAGAAAGTCACATATATGGTGCTATGATACCATGTTGGAATTGATAGTGAACCCCGTAACCTCCAAAAATCACTTGCAACCAAAACACCTATTAAATTTTTAAGAAAAGGCATGATTATGCTATACAACCTTGAGAGAGAGAGATTGATCCAATGGAGAATAAGATATTAAGATTTACCTGTATTGAATTGGATTCAACTGGATAAATTTGGATAGATTACATGTTGAGACATGGACCAACTAGGACTTGAACCTAGGACCTTCCATACGCTGTTGGAGTGCTCTACCGCTGAGCTACTGGCCTCTCTTGGACCAGTCCATCGTCGGTTCGGGTGTGGCTTATTTCCAACACCAACACCCCCCCTTAAGCCACACCTCTTGTGTGCCTGGGGCTCCTAGCCTGGACCTAGCTCTGATACCATGTAAAGTTTTATTCAATTGCAATAAAAGAACAAATTATATATGTGAGAATTTTATATGATTATATTGTCTAATAATCTGATTATTTTGTTGCAGGTTGAAGGAGAGAGATCATTAATATTTTTATATGTCTTCTCCAAATGATTCATGTCGGGCTTTATATGTTTTAGAAGACCGGTCAATAGATGTCTTGACCGATCATGTCTTTTAGACATGATCGATCAAGGCACCTATTGATCGATGTCTTTCCATATTGCACATCCTGATTTTGGTTATGTTTGGTAACTAACATTTAATACTTAAACACTCGGTTGAAACGGTGTTAGTTATGATGCTTTGTTAATGGCCCGATTATAAATGTTTATCGGTATGAACTAAACCCGATAATAAATAGCATTACATATGCTATTAGGTTAATACCCCGATAGTATATTAATGTCGATTCATAAATGAATCGACATTAATATGCTATCGGGTTATTAGCCCGATAACATTTAGATCGACGCTTAACTATGGTAAGCAAGTCGTCGATCTAATCCATCTTTATCCAATGCCAATATCATAATCATGATCAATGTTACAATCTGATAAACATATTCAGTTCGGAAAGCATAAATCAGATAATCTAATAGCATAGATGAATAAACCATAACAGAATAAAGGAGATTAACGGGTTAGAGAAGTCTTATCTTGCAGAAGCTACTAATGCATTAACACTCCCTCTTAGCTTTGGAAGATAGATAAAGTAACCTACATCACATTTCTCTCTCATAGCCAGAATAATGTCAGTCTCCAAGAATATATATCATCTATACATATGATATGAAGTACCATCAGGACACAAGATACAAATATAAAACATCACTCTAAGTATGTGACATAGAGTATCACCTAACCATGTGATATAGAAGATTCATCATTTCATTATGACAAGATATCACCTGAACACGTGATATCAGTATTGCCTAAACACGCAATACTACAGATAAACATATGAGGATGGTTAAATTCTCATCTTATCCAGGTTGTGATATGTGCACAAACATTTTATACAAATGTTTTACCACAACACCATCATGGCACATCCATGACATACCAGAGATCCAACATGATAACTAGTTTAGAGAATCATAAGATCGTCACCTTATGATGTCTGCATACAAGTGTTCATAATCTGAGAGATCGTCACCTCTTAGATATGAACATAGGGGGTGAAACCCAAAATGTTCCAACATGACAAAAGAAGTTTACACATTAAACATCTTATTTACAAAGCAGATTACCTTTCTATCATACCTAAACCTTTTCTGAAGTGATCAATCTTCACTCTGGAAAGAGGTTTGGTCACAATGTCTGCAGTTTGATCTCCTGTACAAACATATTCTAATTGAATTACATTCATGTCAACCATATCTCGTACATAGTGGTATGGGATCTCAATATGTTTGGACCTGTCATGGAATACTATATTTACTGAAAGTTTTATGCAGCTCTGATTGTCACAATGAATAATAGTAGGTTTCATAGGTTCTCCAAACAATCCCGCAAGCAACTTCCTAAGCCATACTGCCTCTCGGGCAGCCATAGAAGCTGCAATATATTTGGCCTCGGTGGAACTTTGAGCTACAGAAGACTGCTTTCTGCTGATCCAAGATATCATGGCTGAACCTAAATTGAAACAACACCCTGAAGTGCTTTTTCTGTCAGTCACGTTGCCAGCCCAATCTGAATCTGTAAATCCGTGTAGATCTATATCAACTTTCTCATATTTAAGACCAAGGTTTAGGGTACCTTGTAAGTATCTTATAATATGTTTTACTGCCACCAGGTGTATCTCCTTAGGTTCACACATAAACTGACTTAGAGCATTAACAACATAATAGATATCTGGCCTTGTATTTGATAGATACATTAGGGACCCAATCATCTACCTGTACTGAGTAGGATCAGTGGACTATGATTCTGTTGCTGCTTCTTTAAGTTTATGTAAGTTGATTTCCACAAGAGAGATCATGGGCCTACAATTTAGCATTTCGAATCTCATCAAAATGTCCAAGGTGTACTTTCCTTGGTTTAGTACAATATTATTGGAATTCTGCCATACTTCTAATGCTAGGAAGTAATGAAGTAGTCCCAAGTCCTTCATATCAAATTTTGTGGATAGATATTTCTTGCATTGATCTATAAGGTGATCATCTCTTGTGATTAATAGGTCATTAACATATAAAATCAATATTAGCATATCACCTTTATTTCTTTTGTAGTAGAGATTAGGATTTGCATCATTTTTAGTGAAACCTAGCTTTGAGAGATAGGTGTCAATTCTTTCATACCAGGCCCTGGGAGCCTGTTTGAGCCCATAGAGAGCTTTCTTAAGTCTACATACATGAGACTCTGCATTATGAATTTCAAACCCTTCAGGTTGCTCTAGGTAGACTTCTTCTGAGATCTCACCATTTAAAAATGTTGTCTTAACATCGATGTGGTGTACCTTCCATCCATTTGCTGCTGCAATGGCTAGTACATCTCTTACCGATGTATATCTAGTAACAGGTGCAAATGTTTCTTCATAATCTATTCATTCCCTTTGTGAGAACCCTCTAGCTACAAATCTGGCCTTGTGTTTTTCAATACTGCCATCTGCAACATGTTTGATCTTGAAAAGCCATTTAGATAAAACAATAGATTTCTTAGTTGGCCTAGGAACAATCTCCCAAACATCATTCTTCATAATGGATTGATACTCTTCAGACATGGCATCCTTCCATACTTGATGTTCAAGTGCATTTGATACATTGTTTGGTTCAACTTTAGAGAGATCATTCATAAGGGAAGCATAGCTAGTGAATTTATTAGGCCTTTTACTTTCCCTGAAGGTTCCTAAAGGAGCAACAAAGTTCTGAGCTTCTGTTACAGTCTTGGTGGCCCATAGTGGTCTTTTCTTGAGTTTTTTTCTATAGTCTCCCTTTGAAGCTCAGGAGTAGGATCTTCTTCTATGTTAGGAGTAGGGATATAGATTTCAGGTTCTATTGTATTTTGGACTCTTTTGAAGGCTAAGTCTTCTTCAAAGATTACATCCCTACTAAGTTCAATATTTCTTTGACCTTGTATATAAATTCTATAGGCCTTGGATGTTTCACTATATCCTACAAGTATTCCCCTTTTTCCAGAAGGTTCTAGTTTTAGTCTTTTCTCTTTAGGTACATGTATATAGACAAGACACCCAAATATCCTAAGGTGGTTGATATCTGGCTTTATTTTGGTGAAGACTTCCTCAGGAGTTTTATCTTCAAGGTGGGAGCGAGGACATCTGTTTTGTATATATACCGCAATGCTAGTTGTTTCTGCCCAAAGTTTGATATTTAGATTTTGATCAAGGATCATGGCTTTGGCAGCTTCTACAGTAGTCCTATTTTTCCTCTCAGCTACCCCATTTTGTTGAGGATTATAAGGTATTGTTAACTCCCTCTTAATCCCTGAATTTTTACAAAAATCTTTAAATAATTCTGAAGTATATTCCCCCCATTGTCAGTTCTTAGGGTTTTAATTTTATTTCCTGAGTAGTTCTCCATTAGTGATTTGAATTTATCTCTCGTTTCAATGCCAGAGTACGACTTGCATTTGATATCTCAAATGTCCTTTCAAGTGCTTTGAACATTTTGTAAGCCGTCTCTTGTTTATGATGGACATTATGTTGTTTCTTACCCCATCAACTATCATTTTAATAGCCTTTTCATTTCCCTCAATCCATGCTTTTTTGCCAGGTTCATTCTTGGGTGCTGCACTTTTAGTTTGAACATATGAGTCAACTTTGTTTTCTCTCAAAATTATTTTGATTCTAAACTTCCAAGCTGAGAAATCATCGCTACCTCCGAGTCTATCTTCGAATCTAATAGCGTTGGCCATTTTGGAAATGTGATGTAATATATAATTTTGTTCTTGAATTATTCAGAAATTGAATAGCCTCAGATTCGATTAGCCTTGCTCTGATACCATGTAAAGACATGGACCAGCTAGGACTCGAACCTAGGACCTTCCATACACTGCTGGAGTGCTCTACCACTGAGCTACTGGCCTCTCTTGGACCAGTCCATCGTCGGTCCGAGTGTGGCTTATTTCCAACACCAACATTACAATGAATGCTACCTAAGTTTACCTTAAGTGAAATAAAGTAATAGGGGGCCTTTAAGTAATTAATGATTGATTAATTAACTACTAAGGTAAATACATATGATTGATTAATTAATTACTAAGGTGATTACCTAGTTACTCCAACAATAATTTAGTAGGCAAAGCCTTCTAATTTTGATGTCATCAAGAGGTGATCCTTAAGATCCTACCATACAATGATTTGTGTTGATAGAAGGGACATCATAAGTCACGAGAGTTAAAAAATAATATTTCTCTTGTCTTCTCTATCCTTTGATGATAAGTCCTCACATCTTACCATATGTGTGGGGGTATAGAAAGGTGGATCAAGAAAAAATAATATTAATTCAATATTTAAATGCATAAAAATATTAAAAGAAATGAAATATCATTAGCATTTTAATTTGTCATTTGCAAAACAATAGGAAATAGAATTAAAAGTGTCTAAAAATGGATAGGCACATAGGTGACTCAATGGCCCATCTCATGACCCTATGTGGAATGAAAACATAAATTCAATACTCTTTTAATCAATTTTTGATTTGTGGAAGTGTCAACCTCCTAATACCTCATTTAAGTTACACTATGAGAATTAAGTTGCTTACTGAGTGGATGTGACCTTTCACTTATGAAACCTTTATTTATTGATTTGGTTATGTATTTTTCTTTTTTTCTTTACCTCATTGAAAAATCCCACTTCAAGTAGTCAACACTCATCGTAAATAGATATCCACCCTTATGAATGAATTATTATTTGAAGTGGTGAATACTAATTAGATTTCTTGGACATTTGCTTGTGCTTAAAATAATTTTAATCTTTTCATTTTTTAGTTGAGTTATCTTTACTTTCATTGATGTATTCTCTTCAAATTAAACCTTATATTACAAATCATTCTTTGTTACTTTGATGGTCCAATTTCCTATGCATTTTCTCTAAACTCCTTTACAAACTCTTGTAAAATTATGGTCTAATAAGTTAATTTTTTTTACATATTTTAAATAGATTATTCTTCATTTTAAAGTTATCGATAACCTCATAGATCATCACAACAAATGAAATCAACTAGTTCTTTATATAGTATAGCTTTTATGCTTCATGTGATCAATTGCATATTATCACAACTTATCTTTTACTTTATTCTAGTTTATTTATTGTCTTCCCCTTTGCTTTTACAAGAGAGGAATGAACCCATAATTGAAGGAGAGGAGAATAGGAGTTCAATTAGGCCTGTAGGGACATTTACGTATCTCCACCCTCATCCAAGCATCGAGTTTTTATATTTTGTTAGGGGTAAATAGGTTTTGAAGGGACCTAAAACACTTTACAAAGATATTTTGTTGGGATTTGGAACCCATTTACAATACGTTGTTGAGAGATAAACTAAAGTAAACAACAACTCAACAATAGTAGACCAGAATGATCAAAACAACAAAGAACCATCTACAAAAAGGGGAAACCACCCAATAACTCAACTTGTATAAACTATAATAATGGGCTTTGAAAAGGCTTCCGAAACCTTTAGATGATACAATGATAAGCTCCCTTTACATTACTCATTCTCCACCTTAATAGGAGAGAAAGGAAATAAGTTTGGAATAAGGGTAGCAACAACTTCCTCGTAACTAAGAATAAGAGGAAAAGCAACAACAAACCCATAGCATTCATTTTTGGTTGATCAACAGTTATTTTGGTGTTTAGGTAAGGTGAGTCATCTTGAATATCATTTTGTATTGAGCATTACTCTATGGAGGCAACCGCTTGAAGGAATTATAAATATATTGTAATCAATTTGGTAAAATGATAAATATTACTTCATTTGATCTTTATTTGTAGTGCATTTGCTATCTTTTATTCTAGACAATCTATTTGTTGGAAGAACCATCACAATCATAGCTACATAGAGTTCTTTGCATTAAGAAGAAAATTATGATTGTAAAACTAAAAACTAACTCAAAAGAGCTAAATACTATAACTTATAGATGAGCACTCTAATTTAAATACCATGAGAAAAAATAATATATTAAATGTGTAACTCAATTCAAATACATCAATGCAACTTTTTTAAATTTTTTTTCCCTATTATGTATATTATACAATAGTATAGAATATTATAATGTTGATATCTACAATCATAATTTAGTTCATGAACTCTTAAACCTGTGATCTAAATAATTAAACATTCCAAATTTTCTTTTGATAAATAAAATGTTTTTCTTTGTTTTCAATTTTAATTTTATGTTTATTTATTTATTTAAATTAATTTATTTGTAAATTGTTAGATATTTTGATTAAGAATGAAATTAATAAAAATAATTATAAAATTTGTATGAAAGAATTAAGGTGAATTATATTGACTATACACTATACACTATACACTTTGGTAAGTCTTACTTTAATTTGATGTCTTTTGCCACCATTTTTTCGATAAAAGTGCTCGAACCTGCGATCCAAACACAATCTTTTCTCCCAACACCCCGCCAGTGGAAATTGATTTAAATTGCGAGTGCCGGATCCGTTGCATCCACATTCATTCATTCAAGAAATTGCACTTACGAGTAATTGCATCAAAAGAATTCCCGCATTAAAATCTTTCAAGAAATTGCCCTGCAAAGTGATTGAGTAGATCGATGTCATGGAAGATCAATTCACTTTTGATGAAATCGCTTTGCAAATGTTTTCTGATCTGAAAACCGAGGTTGTTACACAGTTTGAATCCCACCATAGGTTGCTCTCCAGGTGCTTTTATAACCTAAAAACAATTTCCACCTGTTTCCTCCAAGGAATTTATCCACCTGGAGATGGTGGTCAGCAAATTGCCTGCGACAACCCAGTGGTGGGGAAAGGGCATTGTCTGGACGCCCAGGAGGGAAATGAGGTAAAGCTGCATTTATCACATGCCTTCTTGGATGGATGTGCAGAGATGGAAAAACAAAAAGAAAGGGAGAATGACTGCACGATTGGAGGGAGAACAGCTGCCAGAGAGAATTTGCTCAATGCCCACATGGACAGATGGGACGAGAAGAGAGAAGAAGGAGGAGGTGGAGAAGAAGAAAATGGAGATGGTGGTCAGCAAATTGCTGGGGACAACCCGGGGAAAGGGCATTGTCTGGACGTATCACATGCCTTCTTAGAAAAACAAGAAGAAAGGGAGAATTACAACGGTGATGGTGAGGATAACTCCAGGATTGGAGGGAGAACAAGAACACCTGCTAGAGAGAATTTGCTCAATGCCCACGTCGACAGATGGGACGAGAAGAGAGAAGGAGGAGGAGGTGGTAAAGAAGAAAACAAAGATGTTAATTTAGTCCACAAGGGTGGTAGAGGGGGAGGGAGAGGGAGAAGGAGAGTAGGGGCTAAGGAGAAGAAAGAAAACAGTGATGTGGCAGCAGCATTGCCTGCTGTTGGAAGAATTATACTGTCCAAGCGAAGGCCATGGCAGATGATTCTTGGTGCAGAGAAGGAATCTGGTAAGAGAAAGGCCATGGAATTAAAAGAGCAGCCCCAGGCCACGAGGATTACCCGTGCCAGGTGCAAGTTGCAGGCTGAGATTGAGGTTGCCGAGGAGCCTATGAATGTGGCTGCCACGGTATCTCCATCAGCATGTCCCAAAATGGCGGTCTCTCTGCAAACAGGAGACAAAGACGGCTCATCTCCATTGCCTTATCCTGTCATTGCGGTCCTATCACAAACAGGAGGGACGGGCAAATCATCTCTATTGCCTTCTCATGTCATCGCGGTCTTATCACAGACAGAAGGTACGGGCCATTCATCTCCATTGCCTTCTCCTGTTAAGGCAGTTCCGTCACAAACAGGTGGCAGAGGAGGCCTATCTTTATTTCCTTCTGTTGTCGTAGCAGTGGCATCACAAGCAAGAGACACAGGCGACTCATCTTCTGAGATTAATGAGATATATCTTAAAGGTGAGTCATTATCAAAATTGAGGATGACAAAATCCTGTGTTGAAAATCAAGAGTCGACACTTGAAACTCATCTCAATACATCACTGCCACTGATTAATGCTGCTCATAGAGAAGAAATGGTGACTGTAGAGATGAAAAGTAAATCCTTGGAACAGATGAAGACACCTCCCAGAGAGAATTTGCTCAATGCCCACATGGACAGATGGGACGAGAAGAGAGAAGAAGGAGAAGATGGAGAAGAAGAAAATGGAGATGGTGGTCAGCAAATTGCTGGGGACAACCCAGGGAAAGGGCATTGTCTGGACGCCCAGGATGAGGGAAAGTTGGAAAAACAAGAAGAAAGAGAGAATGGCAATGGCGATGGGGAGGATAACTGCAGGATTGGAGGGAGAACACCCGCTAGAGAGAATTTGCTCAAAGCCCACATTGACAGATGGGACGAGAAGAGAGAAGGAGGAGGAGGTGGAGAAGAAGAAAATGAACATGTTAATGTAGTCCACAAGGGTGGTAGAGGGGGAGGGGGAGGGAGAGGGAGAAGGAGAGTAGGGGCTACAGAGAAGAAAAAAAAGAGTGATGTGGCAGCAGCATTGCCTGCTGTTGGAAGAATTACACTGTCCAAGCGAAGGCCAGGGCAGATGATTCTTGGTGCAGAGAAGGAATCTGGTAAGAGAAAGGCCATGGAATTAAAAGAGCAGCCTCAGGCCACGAGGATTACCCGTGCCAGGTGCAAGTTGCAGTTTGAGGTTGAGGTTGCCGAGGAGCCTATGAATGTGGCTGCCACGGTATCTCCATCAACATGTACCGAAATGGCGGTCTCACTGCAAACAGGAGACAAAGACGGCTCATCTCCATTGCCTTATCCTGTCATTGCAGTCCTATCACAAATAGGAGGGACGGGCAAATCATCTCTATTGCCTTCTCCTGTCATCGCGGTCTTATCACAAACAGAAGGGACAGGCCATTCATCTCCATTGCCTTCTCCTGTTAAGGCAGTTTCGTCACAAACAGGCGGCAGCAGAGGAGGCCTTTCTTTATTTCCTCATGCTGTCGTAGCAGTAGCATCACAAGCAAGAGACAGAGGCGACTCATCTTCTGAGATCAATGAGATATATCTTAAAGGTGAGTCAATATCACAATTGAGGATGACAAAATCCTTTGATGAAAATCAAGAGTCGACACTTGAAAGTCATGTCAATACATCACTGCCACTGATTAATGCTGCTCACAGAGAAGAAATGGTGACTATAGAGATAAAAAAGAAATCCTTGGAACTGGTCTGTGAGGATTCTAATTATATGGATTGTATGAGAGTCCCACAAGAAGACGCAACAAAAATAGTTGAGGAATGTACAGGAGGTAGGCCATCCTCAAGTCCTGTGTTGATCCCTAAACAAAACAAAGACAATTCAGCAGCACCTGTCATGATTCAGTTGGAAGTTGTTGCTATAAGAGATAATGCTGGTCATGGAGAAGAAATAGTGACAATAGAGGCGAAATTGAATTCTTTGGATCCAGTCTGTGAGGGTTCTAATGACATGGATTGTAAGAAAATTCTGCAGAAAGACACACCAAAAATAGTTCAGGAATGTGCAGAAGGATGGCCATCCCCAAGGCCTTACTGTGGATACAGTGCTGACATGAAAGATGCAGAACAGTCAGAAGCCTTGGATGCCATAGAAATTATTCAACTGCAGGATACTTCAAATATTATTGAAGAATTAAAAGGGAATGAAGATACTGAAACTCCAATTAGTCATGATGTTTTTCAACAAACATCTATTTGTAGTAATGAAGTTTTCAGTAGAAATTTACCTTCATACACATCTTATGCCAAAAATAAGGAAGGGTCTTTGAGTTGTACACCATTTCCTCGATTTCAAGCTGATGGTATGCCATCAGTTTGCACCTCTGTTTCCTATTTACTGGATAAAACTCACCTACATACTACACCATCAAATGCTCAGTTGTTTGGGTCCAGTTTTGAAGTGACAAGTCCTCAACATTGTGGGCAACAAGGTGACTCCAAGACTGTACCTTCAGATGACACTCATTACACTGCAACAAATAAGATTGGAAAAAGATTTGGTTCATCAGTCAGAAAGAAGGATTCAGGAACACCCAATGTAAGAGCTGGTAGCAGGTTTGCCAGCCAGATTTCACCAAGGATCAGTCAGAGACCAAGCAACATATCATGCAACGTGAAATCTTTTATTCCACTAGTTCAACAGAAAAAGGCATCAGCATCAGTTATGACAGGTGAATTCTTGTCTGAACCTAAAAAAATAGTCTTACTCTCGCATTGAGACCTTGCTATAACCCACTTTTACATCATTTAACTTCCACTTAAGGTTCGCTTGTTCATGTGTTTTCTTATATTCATTACTATTTCATTGGAACCTTGGTAACAACCCTCTTTTACCTTGTTTAACTCCTACTTGTCTTTTACTAGTTTTTTTTGTTTTCTCACATTGATAAGTTGTTAAAACTAATTTTACAGTTCACATGGCAAAAAGAGATTGGGTGAAATGCATCGAGTTTGATCGAGAGGATGGACATTGCCTCTTTTGGGAACTAAGACTAGTGTAGTAGACTTATTACATCAATTCAAAAGAAAAAAACATCAATGATGCTTTCCCACAACTTTTAAGAAGTTCTTCCTTCACAGTGCGCCTAGATCCTGATGAAAATGTTGAGGGAAATCAGTAGGCATGGAAGCCTTGTCCCTTGGCAAAGAAGAAAAACTGAAACATTGATTTATATGTTACTCTATATGTCATCTTGATGTTTCCAAAGGAAATGTAAGTTACTATTTTGTTATTTCCCTGGACAGAAAATGGAAATTGATAAGTCTTATGTCTCCTGTGTTATAAGTTGATTTACTCTTTTATTTCATTTAATGCGATCAAAATGAAATTGTTGCAAGATATGCAATTAAAAAAAAAATTATGGTAATTTAATCAATGAAGCATTAGGGTTCCTTACATTTTCAACTCCCCTCTTCTTAATAAAAGTCTGGCTGCAATCAAGTTCTTGAGGAGGCCGAAACCTCCAACTTGGTATAACTTTGTTCAATTTTTGGCCTTTTTCCATGAAATTGAAATTATGGATACTCATTAAGACTATATATATTTTAAGTCACCAATTTAGGTTTGGGTCCAGGTTTGACAGTTTGGTAAAAAGTTTTGCCCAGTTCAATATAGCTAGCTGGGTTCAGCAATATATATATATATATATATATATATAATTCGTACAAAATATACAAAAAAAATATAGAATATGGCTGAAAGTCGATAAACCCAGAAATCACTTTTTAGCGTTAGATTAGGTCTTTTTAAAAATAAAATTGCTTTATCATCATAAGTATTTTATTCTTTTCTTCCTGGGTCGCCCAAGGCTCTGCTCAGGGAACGCTAGCCTTCACCTAAACTGGGATCCATACCTTGTATGAACCAGAGTAGGTACAAGCTGATTCCTAAGCAAACCTAGTTGCACAGAGGTGGAGGAATGGGGTACAGTAAGAATTGTCTTCACCAAAATGGAAAGCGACATTGCTGTCAAATCAAGAAAAACTGAAATTAGCTAGTCTGATCCGTCACTATAAAAGGAAAAGATCATTTGTTACATTCAGGTATAATTGAGGTTTATTTAAGCAAGACAAATACAACTTTTCATGGATAAGGCACTTATGTATCTGCCAACTTCAGCTAGGTAATGCCATATTTTGAGTCTATAAGTAGATATTTTAGGATACCTCTTTTTCCCATAAAGAATAATATATATTGAAGCAAAAATATTAACAGAAATGAGAGAAAATGTTCAAAAAATTCCACCCTTATAAGTTTTACAAATTGCTGTAGTCGGAAGGAAAGAACAGTTATGGTGGCAGCTGAAGAGTTTATGATACATACTTGATTCTTCACCTTCTAACATTTATTTAGAGAAGTGCTGTTAATTGAATGAATGAAATTATAAATTCCTGTTCTGTTATCTCTTTTGTAGAAAAAGGGATGCTATCCTACAACTTTGAAAAATCTGTGCCCCATCTGAAAAAATAGTTGGTCTGTCACAATTAAGTATGAACCAAACCATATTGTAGAATCATACTCAACCTGTATAAAATAAACTCCAAGGACAGTGGCAAACTTGAATAAGCACTATTTCCTTGAGCATCTAGTTTAAAAATAAGGAATATTCTCCTTATGCAATTATTAGGCTTGCTTCATAGTTTGGAGCACATCTGTTAGGTGAGATCCACCATTTATTGAACAATGGTTTAGTTGTTCATGTATTGAACAGGAACCAAATTATGAACATGTAAACTTTACAAAAAAATAAGGAACAGGACAGCTATTAAGATGATTTAACATGTATGAGAGATCAACACAGAACGAGCTGCATCACAATTGGCAATGGTTGCAGAACAACCAGAGTGATCAATGGACAGAAGTGACCAATGTAATCTTGAATGTACATGAGACCTCTCAAAATTATTCTGTTTAAAGATAAAAGTTTCTGATTACTGGAACCACTTAAACAAAGTTCTTGTCTTCAATGTATTCTTGCTGACATGATAATGTACATCACTGTTGTTGACATCTCTCAAGACACCTTAAGATAGGGTTGCTAAGGATTGACTCCTCTTCGCTATGTGCTTATGCCCACCAACACTTTTATCCGAGTTTCTCCTATTACTTGATGCTCTCCAAAGCTGAAAAGTAAATGTGATAAGTCTTATTAGACTCTATATGAAAGAGAATGCTACAATGGGGACAGATATAACATTGCAGAAAATAAGGGAGACATGTTCCATTTGTATCTTTACTTGTATGGACAGAACCGATGCATCACACGCAAATGTTTGTACTTATATTATTCTAAAGGGCAGAAATCATAAAAGAAAATACATGATATGATGATACATTTGACCAAAATACATACACATCGGAGTATTATATTCAATGCTTTGAAAAGAATAAGTACCTAGTAAAAAATTTGAAAGACAGTGATTGAAGACTATAATAGCCAGTTAAAGTAGAGAATAGGAATTCTCTACTTCTTGGTCTGTGTTTATTACATTCAGGAAACTACGCAGAGTTTGACAATTAATAGATCAAAATTTAAAGAATAAGATTAGCATTTTATAATTTATACTAAACCAAGTTTTCAGCATAAAAGCTCTCAGACACATGGCCATCTTGTATTTATGACCTTTTGCTCTTAAAATGTTTAAATTTCAATCTATTTCCTGCAGGAAAGAGAGATATCAAAGTGAAGGCTTTGAAGGCTGCTGGAGTAGCAAAACGACTTGAAGAGAAAAGGGAACAAGAAAAAGGTGGTGAAGGATCCAAAATTGCCTGTAGTGAGAGTAATAAATCCATATCAAGTGGCATGGCAAGAAAAAAACCAGTGGGATGCGCCTTGCAGTACCAATCAGGCACTTCTGTGATTGGTGTGGATCTGAAGTTGAGAAGAGATTTGGCAACCAAAAATAAAATGGAGCAAGAAAATTTGAGAAAATTGGACGAGAGAAAAAAGAAAGAAGAACGGAAGAAAAATGCAGCAGAGGTTGCAGAAAATAAGAGGAAAAAGGAAGAGATGGACAAGAGAGACCGTGAGGAAAAGCGGAGGCGATTGGAAGCACAGAAGCAGTGGAAGGAACTTGAGGAACAACTTCGTGCTAAGGAGGCAAAAGAACAGAGGCGCCGAGCTCTGGTATCTGAATAGTAACCATAACAGATTTTCTACATCAATGAACTTAATTATATGCTGATATTAGCTTAACACTTCACATATTGAAACAGGATGACTGCAAGCGTAAGAGGAAGGCAATGGAGGAAAAGGAAAAAAAGCAGCGTCGTATAGAGAAAGAAAGGGAAGTTGCTGAGCGCAGACGACAGATAGAGGAGGATGCTAAGTCCAACAAATTTGCATCAAAGGATGCAAAACACATGCAAAAAGTCCATCAGCATAATGAAACAACAACTCAGGCTCAAAATGCATATGCTGGAAAGGTAAACTGATACAAATTTACCAATTCAGATCCTGTAGTAATGAATCGGACCTGTCAGCTAATTTTATATAGTGTTGACAACTAACAAAAAACTTTATAAATCTAACTTATATAGAAGAAACTTGGATTATGGCTTCTTATGGTACAAATGATGTTTCCAACTTTATTTATGCTACTGCATCACAGGTGTCAAGCATGTTAACTAGTTGTGCAAAAGTTGCACATGGAACAGAAGGGCAATCAGTGTTGGGCAGAAACCCAAGTTCACATCTATCATTAATATCCAACATCGATATTGAATCTTATGAAATATTGCCTTATAAGGGTTCATATGAGGAGGATAATGATGATAGAACTTCAGGGAAACCCATACCACTATGGGCAAGGTAGATGAGGATAAGTTTCCGTTTGGATGTTTTTTTCAACAAGGCTATAAACTTCCATTGCTTCCTGACACTTTTCTTGGTTACAGGAAAGAGTATTTGATTCGACATATCATCAGTCAACAATATATTGATCCTGATGAGATATTTGCTGGTGCAAGAACTTGCAGTTTAAATGAAGGTACTTAAAATATAAAGTTATAACAGGAGTAGAAAACTTTATATGTCTCTACTCGTGCTTGATTAAATATCATACATTTAAATGTTTGAACCTCTTCAAGATGCCATCAATTAGTTGTTCTTATGTGCTTTGAGAAAGGTGTGCAGATGAGACTCATAAAATGTTTTAATTTTGCAGTTTTTGAGTCTAATGAATCAAATAGGAGGGGAGATTTCAAACGGCGTAGTTATAGTGGGGAATGGCTTAATGATTGTTTTACATGGAAAGAAGAGTATCAATACAAGTTGCAGATCGGATACATAAATGAGGGCTGAGTAAAATAATTAAATGGATTATTGAGGGAGAAGAACTGTGGTAATAGGTACAAACATAGAATATCATTACAAGTTGCAGATGGGATACATAAATAAGGACTGGGTAAAATCATGAAATGGATTCAGGTTGCCTTGTCTGCTTATCGACATGTTTGTACCTGTTAGGCTGTTACCACAGTTATTCTACCTTAAAGATGAATTTTGTGAATTTAATGGTTGCACCATGTGAACCATACAAAAGGATGATAATCGGAGTCAAAGATATCATCTTGCTGGGAAAACTATGAAAATGAGCCATAAGAAAGCTGGCACTAGAAAACAAATCTGGAAAGCTCGTGTATTTATCTGATCCTTTTTTATTTATAAGGATGATGCTTAATGTATGATTAGTTTCAATTTTTTCAGGTCTTCCTTCACTCATCATGACTTTCTTTGTCAGTGGAGGATGTACTAAATATATATATGGGTAATCCCTCGAGCACCCATCTTGTATTATACAGATGTTTTTCCTTGCTGGACATCTTCAAGTTTCTTTTCTAAAGCATGTGCCTTTTACTTGCAACCTTTGTTGCATCTTCACTAACATTTTTCATTCTTCCAGGGTGCTTAGTACTGAAATCATACAAAACTAATGGTCGGTAGATTTAAAACTTATGTTCAATTGTTTATGGGAAGATATAGTAGAGAAAAGAAAAACATCAATTGGAACATTTAAAAGCACATTAGATTTTGACTCTGTGTATACCTGCATCATGTTTTTGTAATTTCTGTGGAGGGTGTCATGTTCGAATGTGTATTTGCAAGTGTTGTGTTCACTATTGGTTTTGTTTGAATATAGATGGTCAATCACTGAGTTTAAGATTTGAATTTGAACGCAAAGTGACAATGTATTGGTCTTTCAGATGCATTTCGTTCACTTGTGTGTTTGCAATCATTATGTTTTCTTGAAGATTGATTCTGTCTTATCACAAATGACCACATAATTGAATTTCATCAACCATGGAATTTTTTATTTGAATGTGAATATCAAACCAGCAATGTCTTTATTTTTAGATATTTAGAAAGCATTTGTAATGATCAAAAATGGGTGTTTTAAACTAGAATTCATCCATATCATAGACCAAGAAACAATTTTAGCCTCTAAATGAGTTACAATGCCCACTGCACTTGTAGCTCTTTGATTGTTTGCCTCTCCTGCTCCTCCATTGTTATGGAAATAACCCAATCTCTGTCGTGGGTAGACTAAAATGCTTGGTATATAGTTTGGTGCTCCAACATTGATACATAACGCTCTTGAAAATACGAAGGAATGTCTGTTAATTTCAGTGTTGGAGCTCCAATAATACAGTTTATCAATCTTTCAAATTCGTTGTCAATCTCACCCCAAGACATGCATCCATTCTAATCCATTGAGGCTGGCTCAATGCATCAATCATCATCTATTGAGTACACTAATATGATTCACCCATAATTTGCAACGGTGTTGACATGTAGAGGAAGACTATCTACACAAGCCAAGAATTTTGTTTCTAAATCTTACAGTTGAATGGGAAGTTATCATTCAAGGAGTCAGAAACAAACGATGTTGGATGAGGTACAAAGGATTATGTACATGCTCGCATACAGCAGCGAAATGGTAGAAACTAGAAAGAGCCTGACTGCCATTCAAGGAGTTCGAAAGGAATACAATTACAACAAAATTCTCAAAGATTTCAAGAAAGAGTTCTGTTGCAATGGTACTGAAGTACAGGATTGAAAGCTTGGGTAGGTATGACACAGTACTTTTTCTGTCATAGACTGCCACTCTGAAATCTTTTTCCACAGCGTTCCTCATTCAAAAACATCCATTTTGTAGGTTATCCAGCTTCAAGGTGATCAAAGGAAGAATGATTCTCAGTTCCTTATCAATGTAAGTTTTGATTTTTTCGTGTTTCTGGTTCTTGTCTGTATAATTGCAATAAAAAATTAAGTATTTGTTGTTATTATCGAATTTTTCACTGATTGTTATTCTTAAAACTGTTTTGCAGGCTAGTTTGGTGAAGATCCATGGATTTTAAGATTTTTAATGAATAATAAGAAAGATATTCATGTTCCGATTTATCACGATATTTTTCAGACTGTTTTACTTACTATCAGTATTTGGAGTCTTTTGGCTCATATTGGGACGGTTAATGGTTGGCTTTTTTGTATTGGTCTTTATAAAGGGCTTGTAAGCATTGGGGCCAAGGTGAATAAGTGCAAGTAATGTTTATTTCAATGCTTAAATATAAAAATAAGATGAAATGTACTTCGAAAATAAATTTTGGCATTAGTGTTGAAAGACATGCAATTCTTGTCTGGCTGTTGTCAAGTGTGTAAGTCTTCGGGTGAAAATTTTGAAATACTTCATACTAGAAAAAAAATGCAATTTAAGTGTTTTGTAAATAGAAAATATGTGCATACATTTGAGAATCATTGCTGCGATGAAGGAAATTCAACACACTAATGTTTTGAACAACTGTCACCAGCTGAGAAATGGCTGTGGAGCTAAAGGTTATGTGGTTGAAGCAATTCTCAAGTCCTAAATATAAAGAGGTTGAAATATACCCCTAAAATCCTTGCTTCTCGTTGACAAATGTGCGATTCTTGGGGGAGATGATCCGAAACACATCTTATGGATGATCTTATATGCCTTATCTGTGTAAAAAAATGAGAATCCTTATAGCCATGGAATAAATTCAACACCTTTATAATAACTAAATGTTTTTGTATAACTGTCAAGAGCTGAGAAATGTGTTGGTTTAGACATAATTAGCCAATAGGCTATTTAACATGGGCGTAGCCCACCCGTATTGTCTCATGCTTTGTCGGAATAGTTTTGGATCTGGTCGGCAAAATTTGATATCCTCAGAATCGTGCTCTGTCCTGAAAGTTTTAAATCTGCTGTAGAAATTGGATCACGGATATGAGTTTTTTTGTCAGCAATGTCAAACTGCGCACTCAATGAAGTAGCGTGGAACTCTGTAGAATCGCCACACACCTATTTACGTGACGAGTTTTTAACCTCACTGTGGATGTATATGGAAAAATCAGATCCTAATCTCTGCCGCCTCACTGCTATGGTAAAATCGAACCCTAATGTTTGCCGCTCACCGCTCTTCTGTTGTTCATATATGCTGCCTGAAAAAGATGGGAAACAAAAAGACGGTGATCACAATACAGGTTGCCCTAGATTATTATTGCAGGCGAGTTGTTTCAATTCACAATACCATCAATTATGGAAAATAATACCATCAATTCACAGTTTTTCTTCAAATTTTGTAAGGTCTCAGAAAAGGGTTTGTTAGTATTAAAGACATTTCAATGATGATAATGTATTAGTTTTAAAAGGTTTCAATCTTTAGGTTTTTCAAATATTTATGGTAATATTGTTTTAGTGATTTGGCCTGCTGGATTTGGAAATGAAGAAACGCGCAAGGATTTTCTAAATTTTCTTATGACCAATTCGAACTGCACATTCTGGACGATCGTAAAGATGTTTTTCCTTGCTGAAATGTAGGTAAATCTGCGATTTCCACGCTTAGTGTTTTGAGGATTAACACTCTTTGCTTTGCCAGCATAGCTATGTTTGGGGCGATTTTGCGAATGTGGAGCAATATAAAATTGTTTGGCTATAACTGTTGAGGATTCGTTTTTCTTTTTTCCTCCATTACAAAACTGCGATATCCCAAACTGAAAATATGGCGAGTACAAAGCTTTGGTTTCAATTCCCTCCATTTGAATCATTTTTTTTCAATTCAAAAACCCATTTCATTTGTTCTTCATACAGGCTTTGCCTGATTCATAAATTTGCCTTCCCGTCTGCAGGCAATTTTTTTTCTCTTTTTCCTTTGTAGGGCACTTTGATGAATGCAATGGAACAAGATGCGTTGACTGTGGCATTAGAGGAAGAAGAGCCGCTCTGCGAGGTTTTGCTGCCGTCTCCGCACAGCCCAAAAGCTTCTCAGGTGGGCTTGTTGCCTTATTATCCAACAACTAAAAAACATTATATTTATATATAAATGAATTCATTGAAGAATAGTTTAAGATTTTTTTTGGAAATAATGAAGATTACATTGAAGATAAATTCAAGTTGTAGTAAATAAAATAATAAAATAATAAAATAATATTATGCTTTAAATTTTTTAAAATATATTTATATCATTACAATTCATCACATGTTTAAAATTATATTTCATAATATAATAAATATTTTTAATTAAATATTTTGTAATTTTCAAATTTTGAAATAGCTTTCACTTTAAATTAACAAAAAAAAAATTCAAGATAGAATGGACAAGGCATGCTAAATGTGCTTTTTAGTTTCCCTTACTAATTTAATTTAACTAACATGTTTAATTTTGATTTTCTTTTAATATTAAAAATGTTTTTAATGCTAATATAAAAATTTAATTATATTATTGCATATATATAGAATTAAATATATTAATAATATTTATAATATTAAAATTATTTATTCATTGTTTATCTAATATTTAATTTAATTATATATTATATAGAAAATATGTATTAATTTGTCGATAGGCAATTCTTTGTGGGGTTGCACCCCACCGGAATTGTCTCACATCGCGGAAACATCACTTTCTTATTGCCACCGAAATTTTCGTCACTTTCTCGTTGCCGCCGAAATTTTTCTTGAAAGGTTTTCTGCGACAGCTCCTACAATGCGTGGTTAGGGTTTAAAGACCGCCTGAACCCATCTTCCGGATCAAGATAAGAATCCACTGCTTAATCTATTGATGCATGAACAAAGATGACTCCCCAGGAATTTATGTTTATAAGCCATGTATGTTTATATTCTTGCATCACGTGATTACTGTGTCAATACATTAAGTGTCTTTCGAGAGGGCAAAGCTCGATTTTGGGGGTTTTCTCCACCTAGACCTAATCTCTCCACCTAGCTTTAAGAGCTTTCTTAACTTCTGAAAGGCTGGAGATCCATTTTTGGTAGATTCAGATCAGCTCTTCTTTTGCTTGAGTTGTGTTTCTTCTTATAGGTAAGGTATTTTTTAGTTTGCGAGTTTATTTTGTGGTTTTCTTTTGTAGGTACATCTTTCTGGTACATACTATCTAGGGGAGGGATTCAATTTGCTTTGTACCAGCAAACAGTAGCATGTAAGGGATATATAAACTGGCTAAATGTTTTTGTTTCTGTTTATATTTTGATTTTACTTGTTTTATTTTCTCTTTGTTTGAAAAATAGTGGCAAATAAAATTTGTAGATTTGCAACACATTCCAATTGTTTATGAGGGAAATTTTCAGTCTTACTGTTGAATGCCATTGTTTCAGCTTTCTTGTGTAAGCTAAATAGTTAATCATTAAAATTTGTATGTAGAACACTCTTCTTATGGATGTGATAATTTGGTTGAATTGTAAACTTTTTTTAATGACATCTTTGTCCTTTGAATTAGCTTAGTCGTTATTGTTCGGGGATCCATTGCACATGGCATTTGTCTTTAAAGATACTGGCTAAATGTTTCTATTTTTCTTTTGATTTTACCTTTTTCGTTTCCTACCAGAGGAAAAAAGTGGCAAAAATGATTTGTAGATTTGTAGTACATTCCAGTTGCTAGTTAAGGAAATTTTGTCCTACTAGTGAATGCCATTGGTTCAGTTTTGTTGTATAAGCCAACTCCATTCACTGAACTTCCTTTTTATAATGATCAATTCCAAAAGGAAAAAAGTGTCAGTTCTAGGAAAAATGACTTTTTTTAAGTTGAATTTTACGTCTGTGTTGTATAATGATATAGTTCAATTTATCTGTTAGTTTCATGTTTTGTTCAACTGTACAATAATAAAACTTGATCATCCTAATCCATGCCAAGCAAGAAGGCATTACACCTAATAAAACAATAAGCAGCCAACACTTTGTTCATTATTTCAATACAATTTTTATCAGATTAGATTTAAGAGATGGATTGGTACTAATTTTGTGTATCTGATGCTCTGGTATCAACTAAACCATACTTTATTTTCATCAAATGTTCGTGATACAACAAATCAAACACAATATGCAACAGGGTTATTTTTCAGCTTGCCCCTATGCACTTTAAAGCTATAACGGGTTATCCCAATCTCTACAAACCGCAAGATAAATTCTCACTAAACAGTAAACGCAAAAGCAAACCCATGAATAGGTGCTCATGTTTCACTTGTTAGATGCAGTTTTCTACACTTTGTAACCCATAATTCTGATTGCGTCTTGCGCAAAAGGAGGCTCCATATTGTGCAAACTAAAGAGCACTGATGAACTATGACGTCAACGATCATGTTAGAATAACAACCTATATAAATTTCTACTTCCAAGTGAAACATGTGATACCTGTTCTTGGTACAATGCTTTAATTGCTTTTGATTGTGTATTATGCTATATTGATGTTGTCAACTATGTTGCCCTTTCAAGCTATCGGAAAACTTTAAATCTGTCCTACACTCTACATCCTCTCAGGGCTGCCCTGTTATGGGCTATTGGAGGAGTAGCATAGAAACACGCACAAGCATAAATATAGCATTCTATTTATTTCACAACTAAGTCATAGTCATACTCATAGTCATAGTCATAGTCATAGTTAGAAAAACTCAAACATTAATTTGTATCCTGAATAAGGTTCAAGGATCACAGCTGATGACACTGTTGATGCTTCTACTCGGTGATGTATAATGTTGTTATTGAAGGCTTTATACATACACATCGTATATTATGTGCATTGACATTAATGAATCCAACCTTTTGTTGAACCATCGTATAGTGCAATGAAGTAGTTTGCTCTTGGTTTTGTAGGCAGCATCTTAATCCTCTGTCTCATGGATGTACTAACTGAAAACGCTATCCAGCTTATGTACGATGGGTCTGTCCTTGTGGCTCCATGTCTCCAAATATCTGCTATATCTAACTTTGGGGATGGACCTGAGCATTGCAATCATCATAGAGTTGATCTTTCAGATGGTGTTCACAAAAAATATAACAATGACATAGATTCCAAACGACTCATGATTGGCTCCATTCTATGGCTAACAAAATATATCTTCTCGAATTCGCATGGCTCTCGGTGAGTCAATAAGCTTACTGTTTTTCCAACAAAGTTTATATAACCTTTACATTTTACAAAATGCATTGCTTAAAATATTTCATTTTGGATTGTTTAATTTTGTAGGTGGATCATTATTCTGGACCTAGAGATTATATGTACAACACATGCTATAGTTGGAGAACCAATTTTCCTTTGTGTAAAATAGGAAGACAACGTAGTACAAACTACACCTCCTCTATGTGATGCAAGTATAGAGCCAAGCACATCCACAAAATGTAAGGGTTCCGGGCGATAGAGAGCATTGTTTGGGGTCAGGACACCTCAAAACGTGGGTAGCACACCTATGACGATAACTCCTATAAAAAAATTGAATCCCTACCAACCAAACTGGTCCATCAAGGGTCATGTCCTAGTGAAGAAGGACATCTATCATTATAATACAACAAAAGCAAGTGGCCGTGTTTATAGCTTTGACATTGTAGATAGCAAAGGTACTGAAACACGTGTTACGTGTTTCAATGAACTAGCAAAAACCTATTATGATAACATCCAAGTTGGAGTGACATACACATTATCTGGGGGAGCAATCAAGCCAGCCAATAAAATTTACAACAAACTCAATAGTGGACTAGAAATAACCTTGGTAGATGATTCAAAGGTTACTACCTGCAATGATGACTCTTCTATACCCAAGCACAGATACGCCTTCACACCTCTTGATCAAGTGGCTACCATAAATAACAACTCAACCATTGACATTATTGGAATTGTCATTAGTGTTGATCCGAGCTCAACAATACGTAAAAGAGATGGTACAGAGGTTCCTAGGCGTACCATTAAGTTAGTCGTCATGACTCAAACAACCATCGATGTTACACTATGGGGTGCAATGGCAAAAAAGGAAGGTATTGAACTCCAACGAAGGCATTATTTACAAGAAACAACTACTCTTGCTATCAAGAATGGTCGTGTATGTGAATTCAATGGAAAGGTAATAGGTACAACATTTATTACAAGCCTCTCTATAGACCCTCCTATAGAGGAATTGGCCCAGCTAAAAGATTGGTACAACCAAAATGTTCACACTGGACAAGGAATTTTGCATCATCTTGCTGCACCAACTCTCACCCCTCAAAGAATGACGATTAGTGAAATTTGGGCACATGCATCAAATTCAGTGCAACCCTTCTATTGCATTCTAAAGGCAATGATACAATAGATAAAATCTAAGTCATTTTGCTACCAAGCATGTCCCACCCAAGTAAATGGAAAACCATGTGAGAAACAATTAGACGAGACTGAGGAAGGAACTTGGTATTGTTCGAAATATAACATGACCTTGTCTGAATGTAACTACAGATACATCCTCCAGACAAACTTGTAGGATCACACAGATACAATATGGGCAATTGCGTTTGATGAAGGGGCAACAAAACTCATGGGCATGCCTACAAAATCATTATACATGCTTCAATCCAATGGCAATGTTGAGCAAAGCACCGCAGAGGTCATAAAAAACATAACGTATAATCAATTCCTCTTGAGCCTAACATGCAGAAATGAAACATACAATAATGAAGAACGACTAAAGGTTGCCATCACTAATGCAGAGCAGCTAGATTTTAGCTCAGAGAGCAGTATACTTCTAGAAAAAATAAAATAAATGTATACTGATACAAGCCTCTAGCGTTAAGGCCAACACACAGTTGTAAATACAGTCAGTTGTAAATGCAGACAGTTGTAAATACAGACAATGAGAATCAGTGTACAGTTGTAAACAGAGTGAAAATGTAATTTACTATATCTGTGCTTGTGTGTGTCTCACGATGTGTATGCATTGTAAATTAAATTAATCATGAATGCCAATATGTGATGGGCAAACTTGGAAACTACCTTTTCTCTTGATTACCTATTGTGGGCTTGATATCGTATGGATTTTGTAAGGAGTTTCAGATTAAATAGAAAAAATATGGGTTTAGTAGGGTTGTGTGGATTTTGTAAGGAGTTTGAGATTATATAGAAAAAATATGGGTTTAGCAGGGTATACAATACATTCAACCTTGTCTGAGAATATTTTTGTGCAATACATGCTATATGTTGAGTTCAAACTTGCGTTGTGGAGGAATGTCAACTTGCATGAATGACATGCTTTGATATGTCTTGTACTGCAATTATTTTGGCATACCATGCAAAGTAAATTTATTTATTTTATTGAAACTACAAAAGTAGAAATGAATTATGAGGGGGAAACTTATTGCCTTGTCTTGAGCCACAGGCAACGATGCTTGCATTTTATTTGATTTGACTATGTTCAGTACATTCACTACATATTTTAGTGCAATGTTGTTAGTGTTGAATTGTCTATATTTTTTGCTTTATTTACATTTATTTGAATTTGTGAAAGCTTATGTGCATTCAAAAGAACTGAAAATAATCTCAAATTGAGATGCATAACTTCCAGAACTCTTGCAAATATCTTACTGGTTCTTAATTTGAGTAGCCCCAATGTTGTCAATGACGTAGTTTGTATATACAACTGGTTCTTAATTTGAGTAGCCCAAATATTGACAATGATGTAGTTTGTATATACACAAAAACTATAGGCTAGCTGATTTTGTGAAGTGCAAGACTAATATTGATTATTGAAGATGTACAATCAACTATTTGGGTTTTCCTATATTTGTATTTATTTTGAATAGTGAGAATGGTATCTAACTTTAGCTTGTCTTGGGTTGTTAGTAAGGTAGGTGTCATGACTATAGTTTTGGTAGAAACAACATCATTTGTGTGCTTCTAACCACTGTCATGTGTTGATCTGATTTTTTACTCCAGCGACGAAATTGTCTTACAAGTTGTAAGACTTCACAATTTCAAAATCGAACAATTCACACCAACCATGAAGAATGGAAGTATACCCATAATTATATCAGACTTCATAAAAGGAGAGTTATATTAATGATATTAACATGTTGATGATACACCCCAGAAGCCTTCAGTATTTCAAAACATAAACTTAAGTATTCATTACAAAAATGTGGCTTAATTATTATTGACATAATATCTTCTTCTATATATATGTGATCAACAACAAAATAGATTTTCATGATTCTTGCTCATCTTGTTGAACAAGGAACCTTTAATATATGTGGTATCAGATATTCACTTCCATTTCATAAGTTTTGCCTGTATTTTATAGAAATCTTCCACTTATTACATTACATGGTTGTAAGTTCTTTATTAAGCCTCATTTTCATAAGTGAATTGTGCTTTACAATTTTGCCAATGGGGGTGGTAGCCTGAATTTTGTTATGGTCTCTTAACTATTCTAAAGGCTGTCTATTATTCTTGGTACTTTTATAACAATTTTCTCATCTAATCTGCGCTGCAAGTTGAAAAGCTTGACCTTTATATTATTATCATAACTCAAAGAGACTTGCATATTTGTTTTATGTGCTTCTTTTACTTCCTTAGAGGCTATTTAATAGAGTTGCTTTTTGGCAAAGAGAAGGTTCAATTTTCTTGGACGAGATTTTTACAATGCTCTAGCCAGTGAGTAATCGATGTTTCACACTCTTTTACTCCTTGTTCTTTCAATTCTTTCTTCTCCTATTTTGAATTAGTTATATGTCTATGTAAGCACACATGTACTATGTGCCTGCAATGAGCATATGATTCAAAAGAGATGCATTTATACGGTGGGCTTATCATACCACATTTATTTTGCATACATTAGGCTATATTCTTGTCCATGTTAAAATATCCTAATCAGATGTTGATTGAATTCATGTTTTGGTTTAGATTTGTTAATGCCATATATATTCTTAAGGAACTATTAAATCCAAACTGAAGCATCTGTGAACAAATTTTATACTAATTGACCATATGGTGGTGAACAAGGCATGAGACAGATATGAACCAAAGGATTCCTGAAATAACGTCAAATCTCAAGGAAACACAACTTCATTTTTGTCCCCTTATGTGTCTTCGGGTAAAAACACTTTCCTTTACGTTTCTAATTGTCAAATGGACTTTATCTTATTATAATTCGAGTTCGTCCATAAATTTCAGTATGTTGAATTGCAATTACTTTCAGCATTGTTTCCATGTTCCTCAATACATGCTTCCTTCCTTTTGTATTTTGAGCTCAATTTCTTTGTCCTTTCCAATATGCAATGTTCCATGTATATTATATTTTAATGTTTCTATTTGGTTCAAAGCTTGCTTGTGAAGGTGTTTATGCTTTTCCTACTGAATACTGCAATCAAATGGCTGACTCCAGTGCTCAAGGGAACACCAATCACTCTAAACATGCTTTTCCCACTGAATACTGCAACCAGATAGTTGACTCCAGCACTCAAGGAACCACCAATCACCCTAAACAAATGCAAGATCAAAAAGAACTAAATCGAAAAAGAAGCCGAACATATTATGCCAGTCATAAGGAGCAAATAGCTATATGTAGGCATTTGAGAAGAAAAGAACAAAATGAAACTAACCCTATGAAGGAAAAAATCTGCAAATGTGACAAATCCTCAAGCCCACCAAAAACTACAAGTACAAGAACAATATCAAACAAAGCAAACAATGGGGTTTAATGCTAATGATAGATTCATGACAGCAATGAAAAGCTTTCGTAGGAAAATAGGTGTGCTTTCTAACTTGGAAGTATGTAACATATGCAAAGAGTCATACCCAAGTATGCTTTCACACTCATCATGCCAAACCCCCACCTGTAGGAGATGCATTAATGAAAAGGGCGTACACCGGTTCTCACTACACAATAACATGGACCCAGGGGATCAACCTATTATGCTGAAGATATTGACGCAAGTAGAAGAAATGCTCATTGCTAGAGTGAACCTGATATTACAGGTTACCCATAATATTGGAGGCCAATATAAATATAGCGGCCATACAATTAGCTTCCCACAAGACATACAGAACATTGCAACTGTGCTCCCACGTAAATTGGGAGACATAGATGTCCTTATAGTTCGCCGACCCCAGGCTCAAGGAAACTACTATGATTGTTACGTAAGTAGGGGTCGTGTTATGGATGCATTGCAATACAAAGTGAAATATGACCCATAATATAAAGATGTGTCAATAGATTATAACAATCTAAACCAAATCCCCAAGGAAAGAACAGACGTATCAAGCATGCTTCACACCATTGAAGCAAACGATGATGTAATGGTAGCAAACAATGAAGATGATGATGAAGACCAAGTTGAGGGTACGATAACCAATTCGTCATCATTTATATTCCACCTACCGAACGAACACCGTGAACTACAGATAATTAAGAAAACACTAGAGCTAGAGGACACCACAGATAACATCATTGACTGACCAGAAATAGGCTTAACCCCAATTAATGAACATAATACTGAGGGCCTACTGGATATGGCATTTCCAACACTATTCCCAAACGGAATTGGATTACAAATACAACCAAGAACTAGGGAAATAAAGATGCATGAATATGTACTACACTTGATGCGATTCCATGATCAAAGATTTGGACAACATCCAAGATTCCAATACTACATCTATAACCTTATGATGTGTCATCGGAGCCAATCGCTCGCAACAGTTTTCATGAAAAAAAATGCAGAAGAGCACTTATCAACCACTATTGAGAATTTATGCGCACACCTGAAAGAACTCCCTAACTCACAATGAGCTGCGAAATTATTGCACTTTGGCTCTACCATGAGAGGAACCAGACCATATTGGAACAAGTGTCGTTTAGAATTAACAAACATGATAAATCAAATAGGATCTCCTGCCCTCTTCTTCACACTATACAAAGTGGCTAGACCTCCAACAACTCCTCACAAATAATATGGAGTTTTCCATGCGTTCAAATAAGCACTGTCTTGAAAATGTTATTAATAACCTGCATATAACATCATTATACCTACATCAAAGATTCACCATATTTTGTGAAGAAGTTATTGAGAAACTCTTTGGTGTGACAAATTATTGGTACAGATATGAATGGCAACACCGAGGAACCACACATGTTCATGGGTTCCTGTGGCTCCAAGATGCGCTAGACATGGACTGTAGTACCCCTACTCGTTTGAACTCATTGGACTCATATTTTATTGGTTGTTTTCAGTGGATACATTACCATGATTTGTTATTCATACTTATATGACATTATTTCATGCTTTATATGGATATGAGTTGCATAATTTATTTGCAGTATTTCAGTACTTGTGATTTATGGCATTTTATGGATTATTGCTATGTACTGACACTTTACTTTATTTATGCAATGTGGAATTATATGTGGTGTATCTGCGAGTGTATTGGATGCAAGGGGACGATTTTCCTTCACTCATTTTGGTGAGACAAAGAACATCGCGATTCTCCTTCATCGGTGTGTATGCTGTGTTTTCTATATTGTATATATGCATGTGTGGTTTGGTGATGCAGGATATTGCAGGTACAAGTACCGGGTAGGTACCGGGTATCGTCTCCACCTGGCTTCACAGGTCTGAGCGTGCCTTATATTTTCTAATGGAAGTGGAGGAGATAGTAGTTGACCCTATTTTATACAGTTACACTCGTGTGAGTGTCATCAGTTGGTCGTCCGGTTAGTTTGTTCGGTCTTCGTATTTTGTTGTTTGATCTTTTATGAGTATTTGCTTGAGTTTTACTCAATTTGTGCGTTTAATGATTTTAATTATTGCATCTTATGTTTTATTTGTCTATGAAGGGTGAAAAATTGTTAATAATGTGAATTAAGTAGTGATTCTATGATTTAATGTCCTTCGTGTAGAAGTAGGTGAATTTTCGGAACTATACTATAGTTGTACGTAGTTTAAATATTAGGAATCGATTATAAACTTATATATGTATATATTCGAAGGTGAATATAGTTTATGACTAATTTTATTGATTATTTTAATATGATTTATGATAAGTTGAATAATTTGGATTCTACGACTTAGCGTACCTTATATCGAATGATTATTGTCTTTTGTATAAGAAAGTGTAATTTTATTAATGCTTGTTTTACAAATTTTATATAAATATTAGTCAGATAACTTTGAATTCGATCGTATATATATATATATGAATCGACCATATACAAGTATATACATATGTAATTATGATATATAAAAACATATTTTTGAAAATTATAAATATTGTTTTAATGAAAAACCAAAATATATATTTACATATATATTTAATTTGTTAAATAAAGATTAATGCTTAAAATATATATATATTAGTGAAAGGGTCATTAATTATATATTAAAAATATAATTAAAAAATAAATTAAAAACTAAAAATTAGAGATAATGGAAGGTGGCGAGTTAGAAAGTTTTTTAAAAACTAATAACTAGGGTGGCCGATAGTAATATCGACCACCCCCCTTAATAAAAGGGAGGGGTCGGTATTACCAACGACCACCCTCCTCCCTTTTTATTTTTCATACCCCATGTCACAAGCAAATACGGTGGGAGGCACTGATTAATATGCAACCTTGCCCATTAAGATATGTGGTGGTAGGAATTAATGTAGGAATTAATTTTGAAAGTAACGTGGTTCACCAGCCCACGTAAACCCATCGATATCCATCGTGATCAACATGTATAAGATAGTTATTTAACTTGCATGTTTTTAGGAAGTTATTTTTAGTAAAATAGACTTAGTCTTGGAGTTAAAAGCCTCATGGATAATCTATAGATATGGACTTAACCACTTTAGAGGTGTGGTGTCACATAAGAAGTTAATGGATAACTTTGCATGTGAACACATAAGAATTCAAAACCATTTAGGACTATTATGTTGCAATAAAACCTGGAGTGGTGTCATTTAGAATCAAACTACCACTAAGAGAGATAGCCCAGAAGTAGGAAAGTGGGTAGATGACAACCCTATATATATAGACCATTGAGTTGGAAGAGAAGGGAGAGGTGAGATGCAACGAAGGATTAGAGAATGGAATGAAGAAGAGAAGGTAGGAAAATATATAGAGGAAGATAGCAAATAGCAAATAGCAAATTGGACCAGAGAGAAATAAAGAAAAAGAGAGCAAGATAGAGGAGAGCAAGAACGTAGAAGAGTGACAAGAGATTAGGGAGAATGGAATAGTGGAGATTTTGATGTGTTTATGATCAAGTCGTAAAAGATCAACGATGATCATCTCCGATTTAGTGTCGAACATAGGGGTTATGCTCTTGAATGAGTGTTAATTACTTTATTATTATCAGAGAAATTCTCAAAATATAGAAAGGGTAAGGACTTAGAATAGAGATCTCATGAGATAGAAGAGCGCCGATGTGGAAAGTATTGGAACTTGGATGTATTGCAGACAATTTGAAGTTATCAAGGATCGTAATAGCCATGGATCACGTTTCTTGAGGTAGGCTCAAATCTAGTATGTTTTGTTGAAAGGATTTAAGAGATTGAGAATGATCTAGATTTATATTTATGAATTATTCTAATGAAAGAGTTAGAGTCACAGTATCAATCAATTTATAATTGTTTAAATTACGATCATGCAAGTATAAATGCATTAATGATATATTTCATGAAAGTTGGTAGGTTAAACTTATTGAAACTCTTAGAAAATTAGATCACCCAATCCTCTAGAAATAGAGTTAGAGGATAGAGAGAGAAACTCTAAAATTGAACTACAAGAAGATGAAACATTAGGTTTATGACTTATTAAATAGTGTATTAATATAGTTGTAATTCTTATTTTCTAGAAATCTTAAATTGCAAGCTATTTATGCATTTTGACTGTTTTAAGAAAATATTGCCTTTATTAGGATCTTGTGTAAACGGTGTTTTCAGTCAAGTTTAAATTCCATTGCAATTCTGGTTGAGTTGTCATTGTGTCCTATGTTATTATATTTCCTTGGTCAGGTGTTGATGTATAACCTTATTGATGTGAGCCATTGTGTGTTTTGTCCAAATGGTCAATCTTTGGTTAGTGATTGTGTATCCTTCACCTGCGGTTTGTCAGGATTAGGTATGGCTATTTGTTTCGCCATAGAGTTCTCGTAGAGAGACATTTCCTGTAGTGTCCTATGAGAGAGAGTGGCTTTCGACTGGGGGCTGTGCCTGAAGTAGATGACAGGATAACCCATCAGAAGTCAGATAAAAAGTGATAACCTAATAATTGATTAGGGGGTCGTTAGAATAAATATTAATTAAGATAATGTGCCTCATGCATAGGTGTAGTGCTTGTACATGGCTCATAATGTTACGAGAAGGCCTGGAATGGCAAAATTACCACCTTGTCTTCATGAAAGGATTGGTAGGGTCCGCATGAGACTTAGTTGGAGCCGGAAGTCGGGAGAGGTTACCAGGACAGAGAGTCGGGACCTAGGAGGTTGTACCATGGTATCCATCTTAAGCTATGCGATGACACTCTCTCCTTAGAGTCACTAGTGTTTGTGAGTTGAGTCACATGGATGTTTGCGGAGTCTTGTAGTCCTTTCGTACTTGTCTTACTTTGCTTGCTTGAGGGTTTTCTACTATCTCCTAGCACGCTGGGGTGGTTCCATTTTGGGATCACATGGTCGGGTGGTAGTGCCACTTCCCATTGGATGTTTTGGAATGTATCTTCAGGCGAGGAAGGGCTTCGCTGGTGTTTCTGGGTTCGTGGTTCATGTACCAGCTCATGTTCGTGATCATTGTTCATTTGAGACCTTGTGGTCATTGTATCAAACTTTTATGTAACCTTGATTTTGTAACTTTGTAATCCGTGGTATTTGTGGTAACCATGTATTTATGGATATTGTAAAAAGGAATCATTGGAATGTTTGTTATTTCAGTTGCCTTAATCTTTTGTATATATGATCTATGAGAAATGAATGCATTGGAGTACTTTGATTCTTTCATTATGGAATATGGATGTATGTGTAGTTTTTGTCTTAAGCATTTGATTTTCCTATTTAGATGAACAGTTGGATTAACCGTGGTGTTAACATAATTTGCGAATTAATCTTCGTTGGTAACCCTTAGGAAATCATGTGTTAGTCTTCCGCTGTGTTATTAGATGTGCAATGGTTATAATTAGTGCACTTGTTCTTTTAAAAAAAAATATTACGCCCTCTTAGTGGCCTACTTGTACTGTTTTCCTTCAGGGTTTCTAGCGGGGCATTACATGGACAAGCTAGATTGGGAAAATAACGAAGATGTTGATAAAGTAAATTTTTTTTTTGATAACCATGTAAGTGCTTGGAACCCTCGTGCAGCAACACATAGGAACAACCAGATATACCGATCTCCACGTGACGATCCATGCCTCCTAAACACAATAGACATAGTAGCCACAAATCCATTGGATGATTATGAAGAGTTGGTGAATCGTGTGCAAAGACACACAAAATGCAGAGAGAGCACATGCTTACAGAAGAAGGGTAGAAAACTAGAATGCCGATATAAAGCTCCATGGAAAGAACAACGTACCTCTATCTTATTATGCGATGAAATAGGCACAAAGAAATATGAACCTGCAAGAAACGATGATAGACTCAACATCTACAACCCAGAAATGATTTCAATATGGAGAGATAATATCGATTGCCAACCTGTCATATCACGCGAACTTGTACTGAAATACATTGCCAAATATGCATCAAAAGCAAAGAGAACATTTGAAAGTTGTACTGCTATGCTAACAAGAATATCCACAACTCAAAAAAGAGATGACCTAGCAGTAGTAGCATATCGAAGATTCATGACAGAGATTGTAGCAAAATGTGACATTGGTGTGCAAGAAACTTGCCATATGCTGCAAAAATTACCCCTTGTTGTTTGTAACAAACCATTTACAACTTTAAATGTTGGACGGAAAGTGCTACACCAATGAATGAAAACACAAAATGAGACTATTGTAGAAAACAGTTACTTATGCTCTTATATGGGCCGCCCTCCAGAGCTAGAGACAATCACATTACTCGAATCTGCAATATCTTACACCTACATTCCAAGTCGTAAATCATGCAAATGGAAAGAGAGAACAATACAAGCCATTGTTAACGTTTACCCAAAATTCCACACTATACCCAACGAAGAGTCAGAACATTTTGAAACATTTTGCTGGAGTGAATTAATCCTATACAAACACTTTCGAAATATTACGACTGATATAGGAGTTACCAAGGACACAATAATCACCAATTGGTATCAAATGCATGTAAACAAATATGATGTATGGCATATCATCCGACACATTGAAGAAAATGCTAGCCCCCAAGAAGAAGAAAATAGTGAAGATGAAAGGAATATAACTATCACATCAGAGATGAACGAGTGGGAACTACTTTCAAGAATGAGGCATATAGTCAACAACAATTTGGACGAACTTGAATTACTAGGCCAACGTGAATTTGACATCAACTGTAATTGGGCTGAAACCAAAATACCACATGAATTGCACGATACTGTATCATAATTTACAAATATAAAGAAAACAACCACCCAAGACGAACATGTACCAACAAGAAAGTATACACCCACCAATACCCTATCAACTGGAAAAAAAGAAAGCACTTTCGATAGTCTCAAATCATAACACTAGTGTGTTCAACAAACCATTACACATGATCATACAAGGAACTGCGAGTACAGGAAAATCATACTTGATCAATTGTATAAAAAATATGTTACACGAAAAATTCACCACAACAAAAAAACCCAATACTCGTACTAGCTCCTACTGGAATTGCTGCATTTAACATTCATGTGACAACTATTCATTCAACACTACGAATCCCCATCAAAGAAATGAAACCACTACATGGCCAAGCACTAACAATGTTCCAAGAAAAGTTGAAGGACATATGATATATACTCATTGATGAGATGAGCTTAATAGGTCTGATACTATTGTTGAAAATAGATAGCCGACTTCGCGAAGCTTTCCCTCATCATAAACATTCATACTTTGGAGGCATATCTATTATTTTCATTGGAGACCTCGCCCAACTACCTCCTATAATGGATAAACCAATATACACATCGCACTCAAATGCCATAACACTTTAGAACCAATTCCAACAATTATCACCCTAAAAATGATGTTTCGCTAATAAGGGGAATCTCTAAAACAATCACAATTCCACCAAACACTACTAAACATACATAGTGCACACCCGACCCAAGAAGATTGGTAGAGCTTGATGACACGAACAAAAGACCAACTAGCGCTAGTTGTGAATAAGCAATTTGATACTGCAGTCCACCTCTTTGCTACTAATGATATGGCAACCTTTCACAATAAACGAATGCTAAAGGAATTAAATCATCTGATTGCAATAAGTAGAGCTACAACAACTACAAGCAAAACAACTATTGACGCTGACAATGAACAACTTGAAAAGCAAGTCCTATGGTCACCAGGATAGCGAATCATGCTCATAACTAATATATGGACACAAACAAGACTTGTCAATGGAGCTCTTGGTGAGATAATTGAAATAATTTATAGCTCTGATTCCAAGCCACCTAACATACCAATGTATATCATGGTCAAATATGATAACTATAGTGGCACCCAAACAACCAAAAACTTGTACCCATAACACCAGTATCACTAGGCAACCTTAGGCAACTACCAATAAAAATGGCATGGGCTATGACCATACATAAAGCTCAAGGTTTAACACTACAGAAGGCAACCATCAATATCGGTGCAATAGAAAGACAAGGTCTAACATTTACTACAATCTCCAGAGTGAAATCCTTAGAAGACCTCCGGATTGACCAAGCATTCTCCTATGAGCGGTATGCAAAGATGGAAAACAATCCATACATGGTACTAAGGAAAAAGAAAGAAGCTCGACTGCAACAACTGTCCGGATAAAACAAAAGTATGCTTCGTGAATCATTTTGAAAGAATTACGCACTGCTTTAGCTCAGCCAAATAGCAAAACTCCTATAGTAACAAGAATATTTGGGTATGTTGCTCACGGTTTGTTTATCTTGCAGGTGTCATCGGTTTTGGCCAATAAAATCTTCATTCAAATATTTGCATTCATCAATGTACAATTTTTTGACAGGTTAGAATATAACTGCACATGATATGTTGTTAGACTACTGTATGTTATTTTGTATTTTTGGATTTGTCGTACCTTACTAAAAATTGAAAGTTTGCAACATTGCAGTATGTTGGTTCAACTTGAAATAAACACATGCATATCAGACAAGTAGTGCGATCTTTGGTAAGCAACAAGTGATAAATGTTTCTGGTCCGTTGTTAATTAGATTGGCTTGCATTTAAACTGTTTGACTAATATTTCTCTAGCTTTCTCTTTCATTGGAATTTTTAGGGCAAAGCTTCTAGAATCCTATATAGTTTGGGGACATTTTCAGAGTGGCTAATATTCCCTGTGTAAATTGGTATGTCACTCACCCCTGATTTCAAGAATGTGCTCTAAATGGGGTTCGAGACTAAAGGTCTTCATTTATAATGAAACTGATGGAGTAACATAGAGGTTAATGAATAAAGTGAAAGACTGGACAATATTCAAAGTCAATAATCCACACTCGATGTAAATCCCCTGTGCACATAATTTCTACTCCATGCTTGGAGCTTTTGTAATATGTAATTCTTAGTTGGATAGCTTCTCCTCCTATGTGTACTTTGCATCTATCTTTGTTCATTGGATTTAACTATTCCTGTTTTTCCAGCCCAAGGAATCTATATCCAGTATTAAATTATTAATCCATGTTATAGCAGAGCACTACGGGTTCAGGGTTCAACTTGTATCTGAAGCCTATCTTCAGCCAAAGAGATTTCAGCCTAAGGCTCGTACTTCATATCAAATAGCTAAAACAACTCTCTGGATGAAAAATTTTCCATTAAAAAAAAATCTTCTTTTGCAGTTTTCATTCAATCATTGAACTAAAGGTTCAACTTGTATCTGAAGTCTGTCTTCAGCCTAAAATGACCAATTTTCTTTTGCAAGCAGTTTGGTTTTATTTAATAGAACTTATCTTTGGTAATCTCCATCTCATAGATATTTGAATTTAGGTTTGAGAAATTGAAGTTATATTAATACTAGCAACTTGAACTTAATACTGAAACTGATTACACGGTTTACTTTAATCAGAAATCTGCTTATAAAATTATTAGGTATTAATTTGCCTCTAGATCAATGCTGTGGATCATGAGGAAATTTGAAAACTTTTATTCTATTTATTTTTTCAGTAAGTGGGATTTGAATGCTATTGAAATTCATAGTAACTAGCCAGAATACTTTGTTATTTTTATCATCATTAGACTGAGAAAAGTGTTAATTGTTTCTAGAAGCATGGAGGAGACTTGAAATTAAATCTTATAACCTAAGATTCTTTTCAGAAAACCATTGGAGCTTCAATGTCTGACCACACAATGCAACTGTTAATATTTTTTATCAGTGTTCAAGGGCTATGTAAAGATTATACTAGAATAGAATAGAACGGCTATGTAAAGATTATAGTAGAATAGAATAGAATGAAATGTTTTCAAAATTCATGATAGTAAGAGAATAGAATAGAATGGCTATGTAAAGATTATAGTAGAAAAGAATAGAACAACTATGTACAAGAGGCTGCCCTTGCCTTCGAAATACTTATGCATCAAGAAACATATAATGTTCTCAAAGTGTTAAAAAACATTAGCTATAAAAACAAAACCACAGTAGTGCTTCAAAATTAGAATTGTAAAATACAACCTTTAGCTAAGATACTACTACTCACCTGACTTGTAAAATGGAAAGTATCAAACTTTCTTTGTTCGGTCACTTCTGTGTGTACGCAATTGACTTAGTTCATCTCTCCACTTGGCTGAAAGACAAGAAAAACATGCATCTTAATCAGTAGAGCATTTATTGGCAATCAATGTAGTTCCCATCAATAATTATTAAGTCTATTACCTGCATCAACGTATCTTTCTTCATCAGCAGCAACTGTCATGTTCCGAACAAGACCAAATTCCATGGTAGCAAAACAGGGATTTCCATCAGGCCTGGTAAGAGGCCATACATGGTGTAAGACTTTATGTCGCAGATTGTATATTCATTTAACATAGAGAAACCTGTCTAGTTCTCTGGTCATTAAATCCTGCGATTTATAAGTTCGTGAAGATACTTTAGCAAAACCATTAATTATTTTCATTCCATCGGAGAATGCTATGTGTTTGTTCATTTGTATTGGAACCTGTCAGGCATTATAACATAAAAATGAATTATTTTCATGAATTTGAGAACAAAAACATTTACATAAAAATCCATTCATGGGGTAACATAAAGCAAGATGCTCGAAAAAATCAAAATTGGATGAAACCTCCTGACAAGTTTCTCAAGATTAATTTTGACAAACCTTTACGGGATATCAGCCTTGCAGGGCAGATTGTGTTTTATGAGACTCCCAAGGACAGTTGGTTAAATGGGGTTCTTTATTTCTCAGTTCCAAAACCAATATTGAAGCTGAGAGGATAGTGATGATTAAAGGGCTTTCCCTGGCTGCCTCGGCTAGTTGCAAGAAACTCATAGTGGAAGATGATTCCTTGATTGTGATCACAGGTTTGAATAGAATGTTTTGTCCGAATTGGAAATGGAGAAGTCGCTTGGAAGAAGCTCTTGTCCTTTGCAAGTGTGCTGATGATATATTCTTCACCCAATACTTTCAAGAATGTAACAACACTGGCAACCTCCTTACCAATGCTGGGATTGAGCAGACCCCTAATTGCCAGCAATTGTGCCAATCTCTGGATGGCCCTAGGCTCACTTTTGTGTACAGATAGGCCCCCTTAATCCTGTGTTTTTCAACCCCTTATTGTCAGTATGTCCGAGATGAAGCTACTGCAGGTGTCACAGGGGGTCTAGCGAGTAGCAAAGACAAGGAAAGCTCGTTGATTGTGTGTGGGTCCGATTGGGCCAACAAAGCCCCTATTTTCACTGAAAGAAGTCCTTTTGTAGTCAGAGTATTCAGGTATTTGACTGCATGATGCACTAAACATTTCAATTGTTTTGGAGGATAAATGAAGATAGTGAATAATGACTTACCACCTATTAATTTCCAGATTGTTAATTACATGTTTGTCTATGTTTTGCCCTTTATATAACGTTTTCATAGTGCTTCCACCTTCTACAAAACTTTTAGCTATCAACCGACCGTTCTGGTATTGTCTGGTTAAAATAAGTAATTAACATATCATGTCGCTATATCCACTGTAGTTCATAATGTAGTTGACCAGTCTGCAGGAATTGCAAAATTTGTAGATTCTAAAAATTTAAAATGTTTTCTTCAGCCAGAAAAGTAAAAAAATTACATAATGGAGGTCCCTGGTTTTATTAGCCCAATCAAAACAAATAAGATGGTCAAAGAAATACTTGGTAACATAACCAGGGCATTTTTCAATTTTTAATCTACTTTTTCATCAATTGGTTAATTTTCACAAGGTTTATGACATCAATTTTGTTAGATACCATCAGCAATCATCTTAAATACATATGTAGCATAGAAATTAAAAGGGTTGAAGCAAAATACAGGGTACACTAAAATGTGCGATTTTTTAAACTGAGGAATATCTTGCTGTTAAGGTACCATTATTATACCATTATCTCTGCCAAGCTAGATTTGTGCAAACATTGCAAACATGTTGTCTTATGTAGAAACAACAATCTGTTTCTAGAGGGTGCAGCAGAAGCCATCATTAGTTCATCTAACAGTATGACTGCCAGCAGGGAAAGGTTTGTCTGCATGAGGTCAAACAATTTTTTCTCTTTCTTTTTTCATTACGATACCAGCCTGTTAATCAACTGTTGAAAGCAGAAAGCAGCAGGGGAGTTGACATTTCTCTTAAATATTTAGAAAACTACGGAAAGCAAAGGAAACAAAATGGAAAAGATTGAAGTGAAATTCCATATGCCAACGGGAGGCAATAAAGTATTAGCACAAACAGCATAATAATAATAAGCATTCACTGTGTTTATATAGTCATTACTCTAAACCTTCTTTAGCTAGAATAGGACAGGCAGTCCATCAATCTAGCTGAGAATTTCAAAAGGACTGCCATGCAGCGGACAGTATGAGGAGAAGAAATTTTACTTTACAAGTGATACCGTAAAGGCCTAAGTTCTATTTTAAGAAAATGATTAAATTTAGTAAAGGAGCCAAAACCTCAAATTCAAAATTATGCTTTTATATCCAACAATCTATAGCAGAATAGTAGTTTGAGGAGTGCCCTACAAACTTTTAAAGGTGTCCCACAAAGCTGTTTATTAACTGAGATTATACCATCATTAATCTATAAAACCTGGGATCAGTTCCTATTTAGAGGGAAGACTAGCCCTCAAACAACTGAAGAACATACCTGGAGTATTCTAAATGGAATCTAATTAGTACGAAGAATCCACTGAATTGCATAGTTTTTGAAGTGTATATAAATCAAAACCTTAGCTTACAGTATCCACCCAAAACAAGAACAAGAAGCTTCCCTCTACGATTCATGAGATATATTTTGAAAATCAAAAGTCAGTTCTTTATCAATTTCATCATTTCTAAGATGTTCTCTACCCTGTATTCAGACAAAATTATTTTTTAGTATTTGATGGCTGTTCATTCAGGTACAGATCTAGATCGATCGATTCTCCTCCCTATCAATTCTCCTCCTTATTGATCTATCCGCCCGCTTATCCGCTTTGTGCAGATTGATCATCCGTTTTATAGATTGATGGTCTCTAGGGTGGGGTTGAGGTTCGGTCATCACAAGATGGAATTGGAGAATGCTTGCAAAGCAGTACAAAAAATCCAACTCTTGCATAATTGCTGCCTAAATAAATGTGAGGATCTTGCTGCATGTGGAATTTGTTACACCCAACTGGAGGATTGTCTTTCAGATGTAAGCTCTTTGTTTGATTTCTTGCCTTCTTTTTGATCGATCAACTTATGGTTGCAAGCCTTTCCGGGCTTTCTGCTAACCAATTTTTAAGGTTCTACTAGTAGTAATGAAAATTGTGTGCAATCAATTGCTTTAGTACTAGTCTAACGACTAATAACTTCAATTTGAACTACTAATAACTTCAATTTGAAATTTCTCATGTTTATATTGACTTGCAAATTTGATCTTGTTATTATCAAACAAAATTTTGTATAAGCTAAATAGTGAAAAAGAAAATATTAGTCATTATGTAACACTTATTTTGAATATAATTTTTTCTACATAGCATATATTTATTGATTGGATAACTAAAATAGCAATCAAAATTTAGATTTTTTAATTAGTTTAGCTTTACTTTCCAATAGAATAAATAAGATAATTAATAGAACAATTTCATTTATTCATTTATTTATTTTTAAAAAATATAATATTAATTAATGTTGCATCCACAACAAAATCATTTTCCAAAGTCAATTAAAAAAAATATGACAAAACTATATTTATACTATATTGGATCGTGGGAGTAGAAATTTTTTGCGATTGTATTATGAATGAACAAAATTACTAAATACTGTATATCCATTTCACCCATTTCATGTTTATTCCCATTACTTTTTTATCCAACAATAAAATAATGAAAATTTGTCATAAAATTTTCCATTATAACTATCCAACCAGAAAATTGTGAAAGAAATGTCTTTAAAAACTCCAAAGAAATATTGCATAACAATGGGTCAGATAATAATTTCTAAAAATCTGATCTATAAGATTATAAAAAAAAGCCAATTATACTTGAAAAAAAATATAAAAAATTACAAGAGTTTAATAAAATCAATTAAGAATAAATGAATGCAATAATATTAGAACCAAGAAAAAGTACTAATAAGTAATATTGAATGTAACAAAAAATTACAGGATATAATTCGATAATACTTTTCAACATGAAATTTGTGATTGATAATGTACATGTACAATTCTGCCTAATTTGCTGCCATTCACATAGACGACGTGAATTACTTGAATGAAGGTCCATTTGAACACAAAAAATTGCCCATTCGAACAGAAAGGTAAAGGGATATTTCTTTGGAACTAAATGTTTGAAATTTGTGATTGTACTCATTGATTCAATCTTCATATTTGTGGTGCATTGGAATCAACTCTATTTATCCTGAGTGAGCAGAGGCTTTATTGTGTGTGAACACAACTTTGTTGATGGTGAAGCATAGTGTCTTCATTGTCGGGCTAAGATATATCTCTACACATTGCTATTTTTCAAAAGTACTACTAAAAATACAGTAGTTCACAAGTGAATCTGGTATTGACTATATACTCATTGTAATATCATTGTACAAAGTCTTTCTTTTAATATTACTTTTATTGTATGTTACTTAGTGTCATATGCATGTCTCCTTAATTTGAACATTATGTTGAACTATGTGTTGAGTTATGTGCTTTTTGAAGCAAATATATATGACAATGCTAAGGTATAATTTTAAGTGTTTGTTGGACTATCATTACCCAAATATTTTAAAGCAACGACTATATGAAAAAACTTAGTTGCTATTTACTACATATTCATTGCAATATCATTGCACAAAAGGATCCTTACGATATTAATTTTATTGAATATCACTTAGTGTGATATTTGTGTCTCCTTAATTTGAATGTTATGTTGAGCTATATGCTTTTCAAAGCAAAAATATATGATAAATAGATATATGTAAATTGTTGAGTTTACATTTGCGAATGCATGTCATAAAATACAAGACTTGCCTCTTTAAATATTACATATTTCACTTATATTATTTATGTCATGTTTTTCCCTATACAAAAACAATAACCAAATGATCGGACAACTCAGTTTAGACAGATTAAGATTACCAACATACGGAATGCATACAAAATGCACAAGCAGAATATGACAATTGTTTAAGTCACGCACAAGCAAGAAACTTACACCCATTCAGAATGAACAATTTAACAAATCAATACACCTATTTCCTACAAATGACTTGGTAAGGAGCCATAACAAAAAGATGTTACAAAAATTGAATCATCGAGTTGCAATTAGCGATGCAACAAACGTTCGAAGTCAACCAAATGCTAAAGTTTTAGAGTAAGCTACATATCCTACATGTACAATGTGGAAGCATTCCCAGCACAAGACCTTTTGATTATAAATCTTAATTTTCCACTCTTTGAACTCTCAAGTCAATCATAATATTAGACTTTAAAAAGGCCTATAAATCTTAATTTTTCCACTCCTTGAACTCTCTCTCATCCTGATGAAAATCGAGAAGCACTGAATAGATAGTTACACGAATTGTGGAAATCTGTTGGCACTAATCTTCATTTTGCTAAGTTGCATTAGATAGCATTATGATTGCCATCTCCCTAAAAAGTCTAAAGAGCATAAACACCAAAGCCTAAAGAACATAAATCAAATTATATCATTGGATAGTATATAATGATTGTTTGTCTTTTTTCCCTAAAATTTAAAACTGTTTAGAATTATTTTATTATATTATATTTATATTTATATAATGTTTTTATTTTATTCTAAAATTTAGATTACCAACTCTTAATAATAATCTATGAATTTTTTTCAAAGTTTCTTTTCAATTTTTTTAGTTTATTTCAAATTTATTTTATTTTATTCTAAAATTTAGATTGCTAACTCTTAATAATAATCTATGAATTTTTTTCAAAGATTCTTATATTTTTCTTTAAAATTTTCTTTACTTGGAGTTTTTTTTATTATTTTACACTATTTTTTTTTTTTTTTAATGTTTATGACAAAATGCCTATACTCACTCTTATTATTAATATTAATATGTAAGAATTTTATAAGATTTTTTTAGTTTATTTCAAATTTATTTTATTTTACTTATTTAAAGATCATATTCAAAACTCTTTAACAATTATTTTTTTATATTTATATTATTTACTTTTAACTTTTTATTGCAAGTTTGTTTTGTTTTACTCTAACAATATTATTTACTTTTTACTTCAAGATTATTTTGTTTTATTCTAAAATGTAATTTTTTTTCCTCAATGTTTATGACAAAATGTCTATACTTACTCTTAATATTAATGTAAGAAATTAAAAAAAAAAATCATTAATTTTAAGATTATTTTATTATATTTATATTATTTACTTTAAATTTTATTGAATTTACCAAAAATTTGTTTACTTTACTTTTTAAAGATAATATTCAAAATTATTTAAATTTTTTTATTATATTAATATTACTTTCTTTAATTTTTTTTTGAACTTGTTGGAAAATTGTTTATTTTACTTATTTAAAGAAGATAATCAATTTATATATTAAACTAAAATAATATAATTAAATTAACCTTAGTAAAATATACTTTTATATTATCCACAAATTTCTAATTCCTAATTTTTACCATCCATATTTTTTTCTTTGTAACAAAATTTAAGTTTGCAAAAAAATAAACTTGACTTTTGGTATAGCATTCACATTAGTATACAGTGTACCTACTCCAATTGAAACACCACGTTAATATTAAACCTACTCCACAATACATAACTTCATCTCATCGCGTAAATAGGCAGGTGGCATCTTTAGACTTAACAAAATTGGGTAACCCAGACTGCCGGACTAAAAAAGGTTATCTGAAAACTCGCATTTGATTTCACAAAAAAATCTCATAATTACTAGAAATGTTAAATAATTTGATTAAATAAAAATTATTTCACTAACATTATGATTAACATCAATAATACATGATGTAAATTACTTCATGTTAATTGAAGTAATTCTTGGGTGGGCTCATGGCCTTTTTTCCCTCTTGCTAGTCCCCCCATATGTGGTGTGAACTTTCTCCTCACCTGGTGCTTTCTCTAGTGGATGTGCCCAAGTAGGTGAAGATAATTGGGTGACTCAGAAAAGGAAAATAGAGAATAAGAAGATTGATGCGGGGTCAAAATTCATGAAGACGGGACACCCATCATAGAAACTCTCTAGACATAAAGAAGTGGTAAGAGAAATTGGCAATGGAAGGTAGGGGACCCTTAATTATTCAACCAGAAATAAAAAATGAAATTCTTATCATGAAATATGAGGGGCTTAAATAGCTCCCAAAAACAATTGGCTCTCAGGGATTGCATTATTGAAAAAAGGATTGATGTTTTTCTACTTAAAGAATATAAGATGACAGACAACTATTTTAGTAATATTGTTGTAAATATTTGGTCGAGATCCTTTTTTCTTATTAGCAATGGGAATGGTGCCTCAGGGGGTGTGGTCACTATGTGGAACCCCTTAAAACTGCATGGATCTCTTATTATTCTTCTACTAGTTACTTGATTGTCAAGTTCACTTCTCAAGTAAATTCTTAGAGTCTTGTTAATGTTTATGCGCCCAACACCTAGATTGGTCATTTGGATCTTTGGGATTAAATATCTTATTTGATGCGTCAAGACCAGGAATCCCATTGGATGGTGGTTGGTGATTTCAACTACTTTGTTTCCCTCAAATAAATGTGGAGGCTTGATGGATTACTCAAATAGTATGGTTGATCTGGCAGATTTTATCAACAAAAATGGTATGATAGATGTTCATTTGAATGGGGCATCCTTTCACCTAGTCCAATAATAGGAAGGGGAATCACCTTATCTAGGTTAGGCTGGATAGATTTTTGATCTTGACTAATTGGGATACTGGTTAAAACTCTTCTCTCCATGCTCTCCTTGAATGGTTTTTGATCACAACCCCATTCTTTTGGAATGGTTTGACAAACCTATCAGTGGAAAAATCTCTTTCCATTATTAAATTATGTGGACAACACATCTATAGTTCAGAGATTGTATGAGTGAATGGTGGAGCACCCAAATTTAGGGAAATCCTATGTATAGAATTTCTTAGAAACTTGATTTGGTAAGGAAAAATGTGAGGGAGTGGAATAGGTTCATGTTTGTTAATATATTTGCTAAGAAATTGATGCTAGATTGGTTGTTATTTGGGATAAAATGGCTGAGAGGGATTTCTCAAAAACCACCCATAGGATTGAGGATAAATTAAGGGAAAAGTGGAAGGATAACTTGAAATGAGAGGAAATATTCTAGAAGCAAAAGTCTAGAATTCAGTGATTGAGAGAGTGTGATAGAAATTCGACCTTCTTTTATATATCAAAAAGTAAACATAGGAGGGGGAATATTATTTTAATCCTTAGTGATGACTCAGACTATGAAATTAAGGATGATACCCAATTGGATATTGTGGCTTCTAATTATTTTAATAATACTTTTAGAGGTGAGAGCAGGGCCATCAATTTTCTCTTAGAGGACCAGCTACTCAACTACCTTCCTATTGCTTTAGATGAGGTTGACAATGTGTTGCTAATGGCTCTAGTTACTAATGATGAGGTTTAGCATTGCCACTTCCTCTATGGGGGTTTACAAAGCCCCTAGACTTGATGGTTTCCCTCCGGCCATTTTCCAAGAGTTTTGGGACTTGATGTGACCATGGATGCCAAGGATTTCTTAAGAACTAGTAAACTGCTGAAAAGACTGGACAATTCTTATATTGCTCTAGTTCCTAAAATTTATAAACCCCTATGGCTTATGGATTTTAGACCCATTAGTCTGTGCAACATTGTCTACAAAATTTTGTCTAAAATTTTAGTGAATAGAATCAAGCCTTTCTTCGATGGTTTCATTAACTGTAACCAAAAGATATTTGTTCTGGAGAGAAGGATCTTGATTTTGTGGTTACCAAACATGAAATCATTCATTTTATGGATAGGAACCATTAGCCTAGTATGGTTCTCAATCTTAACATCTATAAGGCTTATGATAGAGTCAATTAGGACTTTTTGTTTAAAGTCCTAATGAAATTTGGTATTGGAACCAGACTAATTGGCTTAATTAGGGAGTGTGTTACTACTTTGAGGTATACAATTTTGGTCAATGGAGTACCTAGGGGATCTTTTGGAGCAACTAGAGGTATTAGGTAAGGGAACCCATTATCTCCTTACTTGTCCATTATACTGGTAGAGGTTCCAGAGATAAATTTTTTAAATCTTATTAAAGGAAAACTACAAGGAGTTAAGCATGCTTCCTCCTGTTGGCATATGATGAAGCGGTGACAAAGTATGTTGTCATTGGTGTCAATATGTGATCAAGCAGGTACACTGGTATGCACTGGTATGAAGCTTGGAAGTGGTACAGGTCAACCGATATAAAGAGATGAAGTGAACCGGTGTCAGGGTTTCACTAAGTGTAACTACCGGTTGGTAGTCTCAGCTTTAGGGTTTCTCGTTTGGCAATCTAGCTTGTGCGATGCAACCGATGATATTCTACGATGAGTTAGCTAAGAAATAAGGATGAGATCTAAATGCCATGTCATTTTTGCGCACATGAAGGATTTCCTTGAGGATCTTGCATGTGAAGATCGATTGCATTAAATGTCTACCTCAGGAATGAACATTCTTCTTAGTGGTGTGAGAAGAAAGCGTCATGGGTTACTGATTTCTATGTGCGATGAATAATGGACGATGCAGAATGACTTGTGATCTATTTGAGATTGTTTCATTCTATGAAAAGTGTTTGGACAGTTAGGATTGGACTTCTTGTAATTGTAAACCTAAGATGCTTAGGGTTTAGGGTTTGTGTTACCGACCTAATTCTTGTCTATAAGGTCGACGAGTTTTGATATTGTTGTTGTTGGCAAAAGTTGTGTATGTTTCTGAGTGATGAGATACTTGCCAGACCAGTGAGTGAAAACTGCAGAGTGTGATTTTAGAGTAGAGGAACTGAAAAGGATTTGCCTTAGCATATAGTGTTGTTATCAGATCAGAGTTTTACCTATTGTCTTCTAACCATTCCAACAGAAGGAAAATCCCTTTGTCAGGTAGCTTTAACAGGCTTACTGTAAATCCTCTAACCAGGTGACTCAAGTTCATTGAGTTATTTAAATCCTCTAGCGAGGTAACCTTTAACAGGGTTTCAACCTTTAACATTGTATATAGCCATCCCTTAACCAAGTGATCTTTAACAGGATCGGTTCCTAGTAGAACCTTATTGTAAAGTCTTTAACCGGACTAGGCTCCTAACAGAGCGAGCTTAAAAAGAGTTCAAAACAAGCTTGTGGGTATTCATCCCCACCATGGTTTTTCCCATTTGGGTTTCCATGTGAAAAATATGTGTGTCACGAGTTGTGCATTTTTCATGTGATGATTAAGCATTCTTTGTTTGAGTGATTATGCATGCAAAGCTAATGGTTATGGTATTGCTGATACACCACATGCATATGTTTATGGGTGAAGTAGTTATCAAGTATTGAATGTATTTGAAGTGTTCAGTTTTACTGGTTTATGTTGTCTAAAGTCTTACTATTTTTAACCGGTATTGCCATGGTTAAGTTCAGTAATGAAGACAACCGGTTATCATTGTTTTAACTTGATAAGTTGCAGATAAGTTTTTGTATGTACTGATTCACCCCCCCTCTCAGTACCAGTTAGGGTATTTGTTGTTCATCATTATTCATCAATTAGTATCAGAGCGACTCTAGGTCCTTGATGATATAAGCTTAACCACTTGAGGTAAAAGATCATGCCTTAATGATAAAGAGGGAGGGTCCTAACTTCAATAGAGATAACTTCAAAATATGGAAGGACAGAATGAAGATCTATATCAAGAGTTTGGGTGCTCAACATTGGAGCTATGTTGAGAATGTCTATTGAATCCCCACTGGAACTCTAATCGATGATAAAAAAAGAGAGATTCAAGAAAATGGGAAAGTTATGGAAGCCCTTATTAGCAATTTATCTGATATTGAGTTCATTGATGTACAAGATAAGGACACTCCTAAAGATGTATGGGACACATTGGAAACTATTTATGGTGGTGATGAGCATGTCAAGCAAGCTAAGGAAGAGACCCTAAGAGGAAAATTTGAAGACATGAGGATGGTTGAAGGTGAAACCATTCAACAATATGGCATAAGGATCAAGATTGTGGTTGGAGATATCAAGAGCACTGGTGGAACAATTGAAGATGCCACCATTGTCAGTAAACTTTTGAGATCATTGTTACCGGTCTATGCAATCAGAGTTGTTTCTATTCAGGAGTTAAGGTCTATTGACAAAATCAAGGTATCCTTAGACTCTATCATTGCAAAATTGACTGCATATGAGTTGAATAACTGTGATGGCAGTGTTCAAAAGACTGAGTCATCCTTTAGAGCATCTGTTGTACCAACCAGAAAAGGAAAAGAAGTAAGTATCAGTAATGAATCCAGGCAATGCAGAGATATGGATGATGAATAGATTCTGATGGAGTTTGAGGCTCTTCTTGCCAAGAAACTTCCAAAAGGCACTGGAAAATATAAAGGTAAGCTTCCTTTAAAATGTTTTCCCTACAATAAGATATGACATATAGTTGTTAACTGTCCTAACAATGACATTAAGGATAAACTGGAGAGGTTTAGAAAGTATAAAGGAGGAAATAGAAGAAATTGTCTTATTATAGTGGATGAAGGTGTTATTGATGAAGAATTTGAGGATGAAGAGAATGAGGACATAGTTTTTGTAGTTGTAAAGGAATAAGTGTCTGACAAGAAAGCACTTGTCTCTCGCATTGATAACTCTAATGAGTGGATTATTGATAGTGGTTGTTCTCACCACATGACTAGTGACTGGGGAAAGTTTCTATCTCTAGAAAAATATGATGGAGGTGTTGTGAGATTTGGCAACGATGCACCATGCTTGGTAAAAGGAAAAGGACTGAATGGAAAGAGCAGTTCGGATGACGTCTATTGGGTAGAAGGTCTTAAGCATAACTTGTTGAGTGTTGCTTAGCTAAATGATAAAGGACTCATTTTGGAGTTCAAAGGTGGAGTCTGTAGTATAATTGGAAAGAGTGGTGAACTTATTGCCATTGGTAAGCAGACCAGAGGTAACTTGTTTCAGCTGAATGCCAAGATTAGTCGGTGTCTTATGGTAAAGTTTGATGACAGTTGGATATAGAATAGGAGACTTTGTCATATGAACTTTGATAATATTGTAAAGGCTAGTAAGATCAAGGCAGTAAGAGGATTGCCTTTGCTGAACAAACTGGAGAATGCTTTATGCAGAGAATGTCAACTTGGGAAGATGTCTTCCTCAACTTTCAAAGGTAAGTCTTTTTCAGCAGAAAACTTACTTGATCTTGTGCATACCAATTTGTGTGGTCCTATGAAAACTAGAAGTATTCAGGGAGATACGTATTTCATGATTCTTACTGATGACTTCTCAAGAATGATGTGGGTCACATTCTTGAAAGACAAGTCCGAGGCGTTTGGAAAGTTCAAAGCCTTTAGAGCATTAGTAGAGAAGGAAAGTGGTCAAAAGATAAAATGCCTAAGAACTGATCAAGTAGGTGAATTCACTTCTGATGAATTCAATAAGTATTGTGAAGATAGCGGTATCAAGAGGCAGTTGTCTGCCCCAAGGACACCACAACAGAATGGCATAGCAGAAAGGAATAACAAGATTGTAGTTGAAGTAGCCAAAACGATGCTGATCCAAGGAAAGGTTGCTCACACTTTTTGGAGAGAAGTGGTGAGCACTGCAGTCTATACTATGAACCGGGTACTCATCAAGAAAGGTAAAGATAAAACCCCTTATGAGTATTGGACTGGGAAGACTCCCACTGTGAGTTATTTTAAAGTATTTGGCAGTAAGTGTTACATCAAGAGAGGTGAGCATCTGAACAAGTTTGATGCTAAATGTGATGAAGGAGTATTTCTGGGATATTCCACTAAGAGCAAAGCTCTCAAATGCTACAATAATAGGACTCAAAAAATTGTTGAGAGTATCAATGTCAGGGTTGATGAATCCCCTGAGGAGCCTGAGGAAACCTACAGCGAGAAAGTGGAAGATGAATCAGGAATAGCCTTCTGGGAATCGGTTAAGAAAGAAACAAGTAAAGACCTCAGTGTTCCTATACTGGTAGAAGCTGCAGAAGAAGAAGTAAGTGAAGAAGAAGAAGAGGAGAAGCAAGCAAAACCAACTAGAGTCATTCCTAGATATGTAAAACTACATCATGATCCAAAGAAGATCATAGGAGATAAAGATGCAGGGATACTCACAAGAAGAAAGGTGAAAGAAAACTCTTGCATGATTTTTGAATTGGAGCCCAAGACTTCCAGAGAAGCACTTACAGATGAAGACTGGATTAAGGCAATGGAAGAGGAGCTAGACCAGATAGAAAAGAATGCAACATGGTCCTTGGTACCCAGACCAGAACACAAGAATGTCATAGGTACCAAATGGATCTTCAGGAATAAGCTAAATGAAGAAGGCACAGTTGTGAGGAACAAGAGAAGACTTGTATGCAAGGGATATGCTCAGAAAGAGGGAGAAGACTATGGAGAAACCTTTTCTCTTGTGGCTAGACTGGAAGGTGTCTGAATGCTACTTGCATTTGCAACATTCAAGGGATTTAAGGTATAACAGATAGATGTGAAGTCTGTGTTCTTGAATGGAATCCTAGAAGAGGAAGTGTATATTGAGCAACTGGATGGGTTTGCCTTATCAGAAGATAGTAACATGGTGTGTAGATTACACAAGGCCCTGTATGGATTGAAACAAGCACCAAGGGCATGGTATGAATGGTTACACTCTCATCTTGTGAAAATAGGATTTTAGAGAACAAGTGAGGATAGTAACATATACCTGAAATTTGAAGGTGATCAGATTTTGATTTGTGAAGTATTTGTAGATGACATAATCTTTGGAGGAGATGATGAAATGGGTCATGCTTTTGCAGATGAAATGAAGAAAGAGTTTGAGATGTCTCTGATTGGAGAGATAAAGTTCTTCATTGGTTTACAGATTCAACAAATGAAAGAGGGTATCTTTATTACCCAGTCCAAGTATGTCAAAGAGGTATTGCAGACCTTTGGCATGGAGGAGAGCAAACCGGTTGGTACATCGATGGTGACCAGCTATAAATTGACTAAGGAAGATGATTCAGCATTGGTGAATGAGAAGGAGTACCAGTCAATGATCGATAAGTTGCACTATGTGGTGCACAACAAACTAGATATTGCTCATGCAGTGGGCATAGTAGCTCATTTTCAGAAGAGTCCAAGAGAATCCCACTTGGTGGTGGTAAAGAGGATTCTTAGATACCTGAAAGGGACCATTGACTATGGATTGTGGTATCCATACAATGGTGATTTTGTTATTCTCAAAATTTGTTTCACTTTAAAATCCTTATAGTGATATGATAACTCTGTATGCAGAAGAGAGATTAAAGAGAAGGAAACTTTTAGGACAACATATGACAAGGTTTGATTAACCTTCTACACTTCGAACTTATCCAAAGTTCAGGCGGGTATACCTTTGTGAACTGAATTCACACTTTTAAAAGATAAATCCACAACAAACCAATCCGAAAACTAGTGGATCTTATCACCTTAAAACTAACTGAAATAAAGGAATGAAACTTATACTCATGTTCAGTATTGATCTACAAGATGTATAGAAGATAACCTTAATAGATATCAGTGCCTTATCCAAGCTCACAGAGTCATCTAAGTTCAAACAATACTTCCACAATCAAACATCTCTACATATTCCATCAGTTTGGCTTTTGCAGATCCCTATATATGCCTGACACACATAAGAATTTATTCATACCAGACTAAACTGTGTTCATCAAAATTCAAAGTATCCCACAAAGAATTTACTGGTAAAAAATGATTCCTGCATATTTAATTCCCCTCCCGAAGAGAAAAGCTAAGAAACATTTTGACTGAAAATTGCCTTGCAACCCATATTCAAAAGGAATAACCCTAGATTACTCAGAATGAAACAGTAAACATTTCCAAACATACTTGAAGACAACACAAAGTTTAAACTCAAAACCAATGGTCTATGTATTAATATTTCTTCTAAAAGTATTACAAAAACATTCGAATATTCTCCATCAAAACTTGAAAAAAGCTCAGATAAATTTCTGTAGCGTTTTCTTACAATTCCTTGCGATCCTTTTTTCACTAGTCCTGGTATCCATTTATAACAATATGGATGCACACATAGCTTCAAACTTTCCTAGGAGAGTTTGTTACAATCATTACTTCTTAAGAAGAAGTTACAAAACCTTTTACAAATGCGGTTACAAGTCTCTTTCAACATCCACGACTTCTTCCTCTTGTTGTTCTGTTGCAACATTTTCTAACTGCTCCATATCAAGCACTACATACTTTCTTGTCCATTCTTGATACACCTCATCAGCAGGCCATGAGAAGTTAATTACTTTTGCTTTTGTCTTGGCTAATCTTTTCCAAGAATTCCTCATTTTATTGACCTCGGAATTCAGGAAAGCATAATGAGATTTGATTTTCTCAATCTCCTCAATTGTTTTGACAAATATGGAGGCATCCTCTGATTTAACAATTCCTTTTATTCTCAGTGACAATTTGGCTTCCAATTCCTTAAGCCATATTTGTTTGTCCTTTAATTGGGTTGGGCTGACAAAACCTCCTGGGAGTAATTCAAAAACTTGATCAGTGTACTCTTTCTTGTACAAGTTGATCTTTCTATCTGCATTATCTACTCCTTCTGCCAACTTTACTAAATCCTTTGTCATATCATTAGTGGATTTAATAATGGGGTTAGCCCCTGCCTCATCATAGGATACACAAATCAGTTCTATATCCTACTCTCTGGGTCTCCATTTATCAAAAATAGGCATTAATACAGCCTTGTCCCCATTTAACTCATTCCACATTTCCAAAATCTTACTCATGTTGTTATACATTAGTGAAGACCCTATAGTGTCAGCAAAACTTAAAATTGTAGCCTTTACTCTCTCTTCATATTTCTTTGCATATATAGCCTGAGCCTGTTTTAAATTCTCCAACTCATGGGGAGTGATCTCAATCAACTGAGAACTACAAGGTGCTGGAGATGGTGGGAACTCAATAATGGGGTTGGTAGGTGGAGGTCTTGTAGGAGAAGAGGAGATCTTCAATGTTGAGGACTCACCTTGATGGTATTGTCCTGCCAACTAGCTTTGTAGCTTGGTGATGATGCTATCTTTACCCCTTACCTCTTCCTTGGCACTGTTGTAAGCTTTCAGAATTGTCTCCAACTTAACTTGGAGATCTGCCTTTTCCTTAGCCTCTCTTTCTTCTACTGCAACACTAAACTTTGCAGTCTCTAGCACAGTGCTAGCAGCTTCCACTACCCCAGTGCTCTGCACTCTTTTCACTATCATTCCTCCAAGGTAACTTGACCCTGGGGTGTCCTTATTCCTCTTATTTTCATCTCTTTTAAGAGACCACATGACTAGTGCAGCATTATCTTTGCTGAAAGTGACTCCCTCCATAGGTTTGGTCTCCTTTCTTACTGCCTCTAAAACCAAGGCATCTGCTATGTCCCATTCGGGGAGAATGAGTACCCCAGCCTATGCTACCATGTCTCTTCCCTGCTCAGGAGTGATGGTCTTAAACTCATCAACCATTTCTTGCTTTATCTCTTCCTCCACCACAGTTGGATCCTTGTGGGGCTGCTCACCTTTCCTCTTTTCACACCTAGCATTAAATTTATCAATGTTTTGCTTCCACACAAATTGCATGAAAGCTCCTGATGTGACAATATTATTATCAACCAAGAAATCATCACTGGCTTGTTTGATCTCAGGATCCCACTCTTGGCATTTGAACTCATTAGTAGTGATGTTCATCTCAGCAGTAAGGGGCTCTTCTGGCATTCCCTCTTCCACTTCATCATATGTGTATGCTATCTCTCCAAGACTGCCTAACTGTAACAGTTGCTCAGTTGCTGCCTGTTCATCTCCTATATGAATAGGGGATTGAGATGGAGAGTACAAAGGTTCATCAGATTGTACTTCCTTTCCCACTCTTTGTTTCTTTGGGCTATCTTGAATGTCAATGACATCCTGTATCTTCCTCTTCCCTTTTGAGGTAGAAGGCTCCCCTGTTGTTGGCATCAACACACTGTAGTTGGACTTCTTATGCAACATGTAATCACCAGGAGGGATTTCTCTGGTAGATGCAAACCTATTTAGAACCAGTCTTGCTTTGTCAGGGTTGTTCTTAATTACAACCTCCCTCTTTTCTTTCAATGTTTGCATCACATCCTCAAAACAAAGAATTAAGAACTTTATCTTCTCTTCAAAGGGGTGAAAGCTAGACAAAGGGTCATAGCTAGTGTCAAAATGGTGCACAAAGTCTAAAGCCTTCTTGTAGGCCACCCACTTTTCCTTCCTCAGCTCTTGCTCATCTAAATCAAACTCATTCCTAATGAGGTCTTCAGGAAACTGGAATTGGTGGGGTCTACCTCTGCATATTGCCCTCTTTCTAAACATGCCGTTGAAGAAATCTTCAGGGTCAACACATTGGGATATTGTAGTGGACAAATGGTATGGTTGAAGGAAATCTTCAAAATACTTCTAACCTCCTTTAATTATCACAAATTGATGTGCTATGGTAACTGTAGGGAAAATGGTCCCTTTACCTCTGCCTGTTAGCCCTGCCTCTTGCACACTACCAATTTGCCTAAGGATTTCTACAATTCCTACTTTAAGAGGGACCTGATAGGGTAACAAAAATGGAGTGCCTTTGAAACCATATACTCTGAAAACTGTGGAGACAGGGTATAAGTAGATATCACCCCAATTGTGGACAATTTTAATATTCTCAGCAAACTCTTTTAGCCTAATGAATTCCAAAAGAACCTTAGGGAATCTTGGATTCTCTGAACATATAAGAGTCCTAATCTTAGATGCAAAACATTTATCAAACTTTAAGAAGCTTGCATCTTCTCTGTCCCATGACATCACTGTACTCCATAACTGCACTGGCATCTTCTATCCATCTTTCTCTTTCACAATATCCATTCCACTTGCAAAATAGTCACCACCCTTGAACAAAAATAAATGCATGAGGAGGGAGTACCATCCAAAAGGCCTATCCACTTTCCCATTCTTTATTCCTATCAATCCTTCATGGATAACATCAGTGATAAAGGAAGCACAATCAAAGGTCACTGTCAAAGAAGGGTTCAAAATTTGAGCAATCATTAACATGTAATGAGTTGGCATATTTGCCTCAGCATCTTCTCCTAAAATTTGGCAGAGTGACTAGTACAATCCTTTGGCCCTAAGGGTAAACAAATTTAAAGAAAAAGGCTCCTCAGTGTTAGGTCCTACAACTGTTAACCCGCCTATCTTCACAAAGAATTCTTTAAGAGGCCCATTTCTAAGGTGGTTCCTCTGCACACTATAAACCTGAGCTAGTGATTTAAAGTTAATAGGCTCTAAAAAATTGGTAAACTCACTAAGCCCAAAAGCATTTCTGAACTCCTCATTATTTATTTCAATGAGGGCTTTCCCACTTATATCCTTAACACTTCTAGTGATTGGGTCATAGTTGTGTGCAATTTGAGTTAGGAGATCCACATCCATGAATACTCTAGGGACCACTAATTTGCCTACGTCCAACTCCCAGATACTATTCATTGGGGCTGGGGAATTTCTCATACCAAATCCAACCTTAAATAATCCCAACCCAGACAACCCAATTTGAGGGTCTCTTAGCCAGTTGCCCTTGTCATACAATCCTTCTCCTATTTTTAGGCGAGGAGCTCTTGGCACTAATTCCTTCACCTTTGCTGCCACATTAGTTGACATTGTCAACTGTTCTAGGAAATCGTCACAGATAGCCCTCTCCTAGTAATTAACCTTTCCTGAGGATTCTCTTTTAGGTGCCATCTTAAACAACTATGCAAGCAATTTAATTACTAGCCCCAGTTGTGCTGTAATAAATCAAAACCTCAATTAAAACACACTGTCAAGTAATTGCCAAGCAAGAGTATAAGAGAACCTATTTTTTGCTTGAAGAAATCCGCTCTGCAACTGAAGAAATTTGCTCTGCAAGTGAAGAAATTTGCTCTGCAACTGCTTCTGTGCAACAATTTTTTAAAATGATGCCTTCATTCGATTGATGTGAGATCATATATGGTAGTCGGGTTCTTAACTGCGACATTGATATCGCATGCTTTGGCCATCCTTTTAGAATTGAATTCGTAGAAGAATTCAAAAATTTCGTTCCAATGGGTCATAACATGCCTGTATATTTTTTTTTCACTCTTTCACCATTTCACAGAGCATAACATCCTAGCAATTTTGCCAAACAAAATCACGCCAGCCATTCGATCAGATGAGACTTGATCGGTCTTTACACTGTTTTAACCTCTTTGCCTTTGCATCGGGCCCTACCTCCTTTTTTCCATTTCGCAAGCTTTATCCCTCGAGCACTTTCCTTTCGCGAAGCTACGCCAAGCATTAGATGGAACTCTGACTGCCCGACATTTAACTCCTACCGGGATCGTTAACTTTTTCACTAACCGCGCCTCATCTTGATGGCTAACGGTTTTTTGCTATTTCACAAAGGTTAATCCACTCACATCTTTGGGCCACAAAACAACGAGAAGCGTTGGATCAATCTTGAGATGACCATCTTTTAAGTGAGACCTTTATCCGGACATTGTTTACCCCACTTATTCACCGGTTAACAAATGCCATGTGGCACTCGGCCATTAGCCCTGGAAAACTCTTCGGGTTTAGTTCAGAGTCAACCACGTGTCTTACTTCCTGCATAACCGCCGGTTACACCTTGGTGGGCCGTTAATCACCTTTTGAAACTACGTGTCAATCGACACATCATCATCAAGCTTTACAAGAAGTAACAACTGTCACTCCACGTCATGTCGAGAAGAACCTCTTTTTCTCTTTTTCCATTTCGTAGGCCTTAATCCTCATTTGATTTGCAGCCAAGAAACAACAAGAACCCTTGGATCAAAACAGAGTTGATCCTCTTTTACCTTTATGCTTTACCTGTTCTTCGGGCCCACTAGCTTTTTCGCCATTTCGCAGACCTTAAAACACGAGCATCTTACCTTCGTGAACACACGCGAACCGTTAGATTATATCAAACTTGCTTGATGCTTAACAAGCTACTTGAATCTGATAGACGTGGGTTGTCTGACTCAGCTTTATCCACCTAGTGTCTAGTCATGCCTGAATTAACATGTCAACTTTTTATTCGTTGAGAGAAAACATCGGGATCCACTTTATCCTTGCCACCTGTATCTGCCAGGTCACTTCTTATCCTGCAGCATGACTCATCTTCTTGGACCCACCCATTAGTCCTTAAATTCAATTCGCTGACCACTTCGATTTTTGGCCACGTGTCATTATCTTATTTGCCATCTCAACCAGCTGGACTGCTTGCTTGGAATGCCATGTCATTTTGCTATTTTGCAAAAGCTATCTGTCGAGCATCTTTCTCCTACGAAACTGCGCTAGCCGTTAGATCTTTGAGAACTTGCGCATTTGTTATGCTTCTTATAAACCTCTTTTGCCCAGGCCCAAAAAACCTTTCGCTGATTTGCAGAGCATAATATGTGAGCATCTATCAACCACGAAACAACGCGAGCCGTTGATTTATTTTGAACTTGATCACCTTTTAGCCATGGAAAAGTCTTCACCGGTGGGTCCCTCCAAACCTTTTCACCATTTATCGAAAGGTAATTTACTCACTCATTTCAGTTGCGAATCAACACCAACCGTTAGATCTAAAGCGAGATGGAGTCTCGTTAAACCAGATCCAATGCACACAGTCGAACATGCTTTTTCCTTTTGCTATTTCACATAGCTTAACACACCTGCAACTTCGCTTAATGAAATAGCGAAAGTCGTGGATTCATCTAGAAGTTGCGTGACACTTACTGGACCCGACAATATTAGAAGGAAAAAGACATAAGGCATAGATTTTTCACAATTATTTTATGACCGCCTAGGCAAATAACAAGGGGGGACACTTCACACGACCCCAAGACCCGTTACTTAAATGCTAAGTTGCAGGGTTCGCCCCTGGGAAGCCCTGGTACGGGTCCGGGTTCGACCGGGTCCGTGGTACGGGTCCGGTTCGACCTGGGTTCGACCAGGGTTCGTAAAACCCAGGGTGGGTTCGACCCGGGTCGAACCCAGTCGAACCCGGGGTCGAACCCAGTCGAACCCGGGCGGACCCAGTCGAACCCGCGTGGCTGGGCGGCCCAATAAGTTAAAAAACAAACCAATTTTTTTTTTTTTTTCAATTCCGCCTTTAAAAAAGCGAAAATTATAACGTAAAAAACACTTCTAAAACATCTTATTGACACATTTCACCTCATTTGTGTTGCAAACAAATTTTTTATGAGAGCAGGTTGAAGAGAGGTTGAACAAAATTTGGCTTCCAAGATCAAAGAGGAGGAGTTGAAGACTGATTTTAGAAGCTTCAACAAGTGTTGCAGCATCATTTCCATACATTTTCAAGCTTCCATTGGCAGCAAGAGGTAGGTTTTTAAACATTTTTTTCCAACTATTTTTGTTTCACAAATTGTCAAACATGAAACTTGAATTTTTTTTCATTATTTAGTTTTTGTTTTTGAATATGTTTATTTTATTTCTTGCCATAGGAACTAGAATGGCATCTACATCTTCCTCCATTGGCAATGAACAAGTAATTGCAAAACAAAGAAATGATCCAAATTCTCCCTTATGGAAATATGTGGACATTATAAAACAACTTCCGGGAGGTGGGGGATTCCGTTGGAAATGCCATGGATGTGATATTGAACGTAATAGTTCATATTATCGAGTGGTAGGCCATTTGTGTGGAATAAAAGGAAGAGGCATCAAAAAATGCCCTGGCAAAAATGGTAAACCTATACCAGATGAGATAGTGATGAAATATATTAGGGAGCATGAGGCGGCAGAAGAGAGGGAAGACCGTAGATTGAACCAAACCGCATCAAAGAAAACAAGGGGAATGCAAGGCCCTTCTAATCCCAGTATTGTAGTAGAAGACCACCCCTTCTTTGCCACAAATGAACCTCAAAGTGAACCACCCTTGACACGTAAAAGAACAAAAGGGCCTTTAGAAACCACATTCCAAAATGAGAGTAGAGACAATGCTGATCAAGATATAGTAAGGTGCATTTATGCAAATGGTTTGTCATTCAATGTCGTTCGCTCCCCATATTGGAAGCAAATGATAAAAAGTGTTAATGAGGCACCAAGAGGGTATAAGGGCCCCGGTTATGAGAAGGTACATGGAACATTATTGGAGAAAGAGGTGAAGAGGGTTGAAGATGCATTGAAACCCATAAGGGATTCGTGGGTTGAGACAGGTGTAACAATTGTTTCAGATGGGTGGAAAGATGCTAAAAACCGTCCCTTGATCAATGTCATAGCGGTGTCCCCTAAAGGGGCAATGTTTTTGAGAGCTGTGGATTGTGAGGGCCAAATAAAAGATGGCGAATTTATTGCAGAAATTCTCATCTCTGCCATTGAGTCTGTGGGACCCCGCAATGTTGTCCAAGTCATAACGGACAATGCAAAAAATTGTAGAGCTGCTGGTTTGTTGGTTGAGCAACGCTATGATCACATCTTTTGGACACCTTGTGTGGTACATTCACTCAATCTTATGCTACAAAGGATTGGGCAAAAAATAAAATGGATCAAAGATGTGTATGCAGAGGCTGAGGACATCCAGATGTTCATCACAAACCACCACATGTCTCAAGGGATTTTTAGAACCTATTCGAATTTGGAGCTATTGAAGGTAAGTGAAATAGTAATTTAATTTTACATTTTCTGATTTTTTTGAATTTTCAATGTTAATAATATCATTGTGTAAGCTATATTGTGTATTCTTCTTTAAAGTTTGGCTTTATTTTTTAATAATTTGGCATTAATTTGTGTTATAGGTTGCTGAGACCCGTTTTGCATCAAACACAATCGTCTTAAGACGACTTGTGAAAGTTAGAGTGGCACTATGCAATATGGTGATCAGCACCAATTGGACTGTATGGAAGCAAAGTAGCACTGAGAGGGCAGGAAAAATTAGGGATAGAATATTGGATGAGAAATGGTGGGATCTTGTTACATATCTCCTAAGTATCACTGAGCCCATCATGAGCATGATTCGCTATACAGACATGGATAGGCCTTGCATAGGTGAGATTTATGATGGCATTGATTCAATGCTTGAAAAAATAAAGTTCACTATAAATGAAAAAGAGAATGATCCTCAGGAGAAATTCTTCAAAGAACTGGAATTAATTATTGTAGAGAGGTGGAATAAGATGACCACTCCTTTGCACCTTCTTGCCTATGCCTTGACACCTAAGTACTATAGCAATCAGTTTCTTGATAAACCAGGAAGGATTCCACCATGGAGAGATCTAGAAGTATCTGATGGGTATAAGGCAGCATTTCTTAGACTATATCCCGATGATGATTTGCGAGATGTTGTTACAAATGAGTTCATAGAATTCGCAAATGGGAATGGTCTAAGTGTTGATGCACTTCGTCATAGATCCAAGAAAGATGCTCATAGCTGGTGGTACTTCCATGGCACATGCTTCCAACACCTACAACCCCTCGCTATAAAAGTTTTATCACAAGTAAGTTTAATTAATTAAAATTTTTAATTTACAAGTTTTAGTTTATTTATAGTTTACTTTGTCTTCATAGGTTGCTAGTAATTTTATTTTTATTAATGTATAACTTTAATTGTTTACTTTGTCTTCATAGGTTGCTAGTTCATCTGCTTCATAAAGAAATTGGAGCACATACTCTTTCATCCACTCAGTAAAGCGCAATAGGCTGCTATCAAAAAGAGCGGAGAATTTAGTATATGTGCATTCCAACCTACGTCTTCTTTCACACAAACAACATGACTACACACAAGGGGAAACAAAGATGTGGGATATAGAGCCAGAGCATACTGATTTGGATGCTCCTGGTTCTCAGCTTCTTGCATTGACACTTGATGACTCGGAAATTGAGCCAACTTATAGTGCAAGTGCAAGTGGCATTGGCTCATGTAATGTCAATGTCAATGAGGATGAGGAGGAGGAGGAGGAGGAGGATGAAGAATTAGATGATCCATTTGATGATTAAACTTTTAAGTTTATATTGTTGAAAGTTGAAACAATGATACTTGAATATTTTGTCATTTTGATATTAAACTTGATGTATATGATGCTATTATCAATTATGGTATGATCATGATGCTATGATTACAAGTTTATGTTTGTTTTGTTGTTCATATGATGCTATGTGACATGCATATTTTAATTCATGCTTATAGGCTTTGATATATATATATAATATATATATATATATATATATATATATATATATATATATATAAATTTACATGTTTTTGTACTAATGAACCCAAACGAACCCAAACCCCTTTTCAAAATTTTGTCGTACCGGCGTACCGGGTTCTTCGAACCCGAACCGGAACCGGAACCGGAACCGGCAACTTAGCTTAAATGAATAAAGTAATGTAGGAATAGAAACTAGAGGGTTTTGATTAGACATTTGAGCAATTAAAACTAAAAACCTCTAACCCTTAAAGACCTAACACAGATTTGAAGCAATTAATAGCACACCTGACTCAAAATTTCAAAAACCTAGCCAATCATGGGAAAAGAAAACCATTTCTTAAACACTGATAATAGATTTTAATCTCAAAGTGTTTACCGATGCATATTGAGTAGGTAATGTGGACAACTGGAAGAGAACAACCAGTGGAGCATTCTTCATTGGTGGAAGATTAGTCTCCTAGACAAGCAAAAAGCAGAGCTGTATTTCTCAGTCTACAACTGAAGCAGAATATGTGGCAGCATTTATGAACTACACTCAGGCAATCTGGATGAAGCATGTACTAAATGGCTTAAAAGTACCTATATATGAACCGCTGAGTATTTTCTATGATAATACTAGTGCAATCAATATTTCCAAGAATCCGGTATTGCATGCTAGAACTAAGCACATTGAGCTCAAGTATCATTTCTTGAGAGAGAAGGTTCAAAACAGAGAGGTCATATTACAACATGTTTCCAGTAAGGAGCAGCTAGCAGACATACTCACTAAGCCCTTACCGAAGACTACATTTACCTATTTGAGAGGTGAATTAGGGGTTTTGCCCCTTCATGAAGTAAACTAAATATGTGTGCTCCACATCAGTCAAGTATCACAATGACAAATCTTTCAGGATTGATGTGTTGAAGGATGCTACTCCATAGGGGGAGCAACATAGTGGAGTATGGAAGCTTGCATCCCCACTTTGGCATTGTTGTCAAAGGGGGAGAAGATATCTGATGAATATATTTTAGATGCACTAGTCTATGATGTTTATAATTGCAATGCTACACTAAGTATTGCCATCAATGCTAAAGGGGGAGATTGTTGGCATATGATGAAGCGGTGACAAAGTATGTTGTCATTGATGTCAATATGTGTTCAAGCAGGTACACCGGTATGCACCGGTATGAAGCTTGGAAGTGGTATAGGTCAACCGGTATGAAGAGATGTAGTGAATCGGTGTTAGGGTTTCACTAAGTGTGACTACTGGTTGGTAGTCTCAGCTTAAGGGTTTCCAATTTGGCAATCTAGCTTGTGCGATGCAACCGATGATATTTTGTGATGAGTTAGCTAAGAAATAAGGATGAGATCAAAATGCCACGTCAGTTTTGTGCACGTGAAGGATTTCCTTGAGGATCTTGCATGTGAAGATCGATTGCATTAAATGTCTACCTCGGGAATGAATATTCTTCTTAGCGATACAAGAAGAAAGAGTGATGGGTTACTGATTTCTATGTGCGGTGAAGAATGGACGAATCAGAATGACTTGTGATCTATTTGAGATTGTTTCATTCTATAAAAAGTGTTTGGACGGTCAGGATTGGACCACTTGTAATTGTAAACCTAAGATGCTTAGGGTTTAGGGTTTGTGTTACTGACCTAATTCTTGTCTATAAGATCAATGAGTTTTGATATTGTTGTTGTTGGAAAAAGTTGTGTATGTATCTGAGTGATGAGATACTTGCCAGACTAGTGAGTGAAAATTGCAGAGTGTGATTGTAGAGTAGAGGAACTAAAAAGGATCTGCCTTATCATATAGTGTTGTTATCAAATCAAAGTTTTACCTATTATCTTCTAACCATTTCAACAGAAGGAAATCCCTTTGCCAAGTAGATTTAACAGGTTTATTGTAAATCCTCTAACCAGGTGACTCAAGTTCATTGAGTTCTTTAAATCCTCTAGCGAGGTAACCTTTAACAGGGTATATAGCCATCCCTTAACTAAGTGATCTTTAACAGGATCCGTTCCTAGCAGAACCTTATTGTAAAGTCTTTAACCAGACTAGGCTCCTAACAGAGCGAGCTTCAAAAGAGTTCAAAACAAGCTTGTGGGTATTCATACCCACCGTGGTTTTTCCCATTTGGGTTTCCATGTGAAAAATATGTGTGTCATGAGTTGTGCATTTTTCATGTGATGATTAAGAATTCTTTGTTTGAGTGATTATGCATGAAGAGCTAATGGTTATGGTATTGTTGATACACCACATGCATAGGTTTATGGGTGAAGTAGTTATCAAGTATTGAATGTATTTGAAGTGGTCAGTTTTACTGTGTTTAACCGGTTTTTCCATGGTTAAGTTCAATAATGAAGATAACTGGTTAGCATTGTTTTAACTTGATATGTTGCAGAGAAGTTTTTGTATGTACTGATTCACCCACCCCCCTCTTAGTACCAGTTAGGGTATTTGTTGTTCACCATTATTCATCACCTCCTTATGACCGAATATTTTACAATAGTTTTTTGAAGGTACCATCTTGTTTGATGTGGATTGTATGGTGGAAGTGAGGGAATGGAAGGATTTTTTAAACAGTATGTGGAATCTTGAAGATAGCATATACACTACAATAAAAGTAGTATTTACTTTTTCAAGTCTTGGACTACATCTCCCCTTCTAAATCTTGGAGGGACATCTCACAATGTTATCATGATCAACCTCATTTACTACATATAGCTCTAAAGCTACAAAATCTGCTAAAGAAAACTAGAATACCCCTCTTCCACAGAGAGGACAAAATTCATATGGATAGATAACCCTAGGGGTGAGTTCATTGATAAGTCGGTATATCTCTCTCTCCTTAGTGAAAATAATTCTCTGGGAAGGTGGAGGGTCTGGAACCAGCAAATAATCCCCAAGATTAAATTCTTGTAGGGGACTACTCTTCACAACAAGATTCTTACTCAAGATAACCTTTCTAAGAGGAGATTTAAATTCCCTAACTATTGTGTTTTATGCAAATAGGAGGAGGAAAGCCCTTCCCACCTATTAACCCACTGCATCTTTACCAAAGCTCTTTGGGGCTTGGTGTTGCAAAAACTAGATATTCCTTGCATTGTGAATAAGGACCTTCAACAATTTATAATGGACTAGTGTGGACCCTCACATAACCCCCTAATTTAACACCTATGGATATCGATCTTGCCTCACCTTGGTTGGAGCATGTAATAAGAAAGAAATAATAGGAATTTTAAAAAATTTAAAAGTACTATTGACGTGGTTTTCAAATCCTTTTCCAAACTCCTCTTGGATAACCTTTGTACCATCTCTTGCCCTTATCCATCCTTTCCTCCCTTATTATTTGATAACAAAATTGCTAAGAGCTAGGGCCTACCTTCCCCTTATGCCAAATTTGACAATTCAAAAAGGATATTAAGAAGGAATACAAGATAGTATCCACCTAAGTTGGGATGGTGTAAATTGATTTTTAATGGTTTTGAAAAACAATCCTTGAGGAAGGAATCTATGGGGAGAGTCATAAGGAGGCATACGAGGGAATTGGTGGTAGCTTACTCTAGGAATTTGAAGGGTAATACAAACAACCAAGTCGAAGGGATGACCTTACTTTGGGGACTCAAAGTTTCCTTCTCAATTATATTGAAGGCCTTAGTCATTGAATTTGATTCTAAACTCATAATTGATGTGTTTAAGGGACTGAGCAAGATTAACTGGTCCATTAAAGAAGTAATCAAAGATATACACAAATTTCTTATAGGGTTGGAGCACTTTGAAATTGATCATATTTATAGGGAGGGCAATATCATTGTTAATTCCTTTGTGGTGCTTGTCTTCCAAACTAAAGGATGGAGATAGTGGAGGAGAAAGGGAACCCTCCCCAATAATGTTCAAACACTCCTATGTGGAGATTCCCTGGTAGTGGAGTCCAATGGGTAAATTCCATATTTTCAGATACTGGATTCTGCAACACCTATAAAAATAGGATAGGGGTTGCAAGTTTGAATATGGAGATGAGATGGCCTATGATGAGGTGGTATTAGCTTAGGTGGATTCCTAGATGGAGGTGGAATATTCATGTTGGTATTGGCAACCCTCATTCATTGATGTGGATCGAGACCCACCTTTTGTGTCTTGTGTGCCTTTTAATTTTCTATGATATATGGTAAGGACATCATTGTAGCAAGACATGTCGGAGTTGAAGTTATGATGACAAGGTAATCCCTAGGAAAATTAATCCCATCATCACACCTGACTAAATGATGTGTTGCTCCCATGTATAAATGATTAAGGGAAGATAAAAGCACTTGTATGACAAATTGCACAAGGCTTGCTTTCACATTTACTGTGGCATTTATGGAATGAAATTCATAAATTTATTTTGCGCTTCTCTAGTATTTTTGTAAAACTTTCTTACTACTCTTAGATTGGGGGGAGACTGTATGCATAGTGAGCCTAACAAGCTGAATGAGTTCAAAAATATTTATATTATATTGGAAATTTGTAAGTAAAGAGGGGTTGATGGGTACCTTGAACTGATGCAAGTGTTTGATGAATAATTGTCGATATAATTTGCTACACCCTGGGTCAATAGGAGATTCATGGTGGGAGGATTTTCATTTGATTCTAAACTCATAATTTATGTGGTTAAGGGACTGAGCAAGATTAACTGGTCCATTCAAGAGGTAATCAAAGATATACACAAATTTCTTCTATGGTTGGAGCATATTGAAATTGGTTATATTTACAGGGAGGGCAATATTATTGCTAATGCCTTCATGGCACTTGGCTTCCAAACTGAAGGATGGAGATGCTAGAGGAGGAAGGATGCCCTCCCCAATAATGTTCAAATACTCTTACGTGGAGAGTCCCTAGCAGTGGATTCCAATGGGTAGATTCTATATTTTCAAATACTGGCTTTTGCAACACCTATTAAAATAGGATAGGGGTTGCAAGTTTGAATATGGATGGAGGGAAAATTTGAATATGGAAATGATATGGCCTACGATGAGGTGGTATCAGCTTAGGTAGTCTCCTAGATGGAGGTGGAATAGTCATGTTGGTATTGGAAACCCTCATTCATTGATGTGGATCGAAACCCACCTTTCATGTCTTGTGTTCCTTTTAATTTTCTATGATAAGTGGCGAGGACATCATTGTAGCAAGATGTGTGGGAGTTGAAGTTATGATGACAAGGTAATCCCTAGGTAAATTAATCCCATCATCACATCTCACTACACAATGTGTTGCTTGCATGTATGAAGGATTAAGGGAAGATACAAGCACTTGTATGACAAATTTCACAAGTCTTGCTTTCACATTTATTGTGGCATTTATGGAATGAAATTAACAAATTTATTTTGCACTTATCTGGTATTTCTACAAAACTTTCTTACTACTATCAGAATGGGGGGAGAGTGTGTGTGTAGTAAGCCTAACAAGCCGAATGAGTTCAAAAAAATTAATATTGTATTGAAAATTTGTAATTAGAGAGGGGTTGATGGGTACCTTGAACTGATGCAAGTGTTTGATGAATAATTGTCGATATAATTTGCTAGACCCTGGGTCAATAGGAGAGTCATGGTAGGAGGATTTTCATTCGAGGTCAATGAGGAGGTAATTGCACAAGTTATTGGCCTTTCCATGGAAGACATGAAGTGGAGGAGAACTAGTCATGTGGCAAATAGTGAAAGTCTTAACAATTTCCCTTGTGGGAATGAAGCCCCTGTGAAGATGTAGGGTGGATATGCAAGAGAGGAGTTTCCCAACCATTGGAAAATGGTATGTTGATGATGATGAAATATTTTACTATGTAAGGCCATTTTAAAGTTTATTACTTTTATCATATGCCACTTTTGAATCATTTTAAAAATCATGACACCATCTCCTTCTCATTCTATCTGTATATGGTGAAAGTGGAAACAAAAATATTGAAAGACTAAATAGATTCAACCACAAAACCCTAGCCTAACAACAACAAAGATCCACCATAACATATGAAGATTACCTAAAGCAATGCAAATCAAATGAAATCAAAAATATTATACCATCACATGTCCAATAGGGTTTGAATCTCCATTCTTCCTATCTCCATTGATCTTGCTTGATATATTTGCTCTCAGATTTTATGTGTGCACAAGAGCTCAACAAAGAACAGAAATGTGGTTGATAGCTAGATCGCATATGAAAGTTTGAATGCTAGTGTGGTCAAGTAGTCATTAAGGGTTTGATAATGAAGGAAGCATCTCCTTATATAGAAGACACCACAAGAAATGGAGGGATAAGATTAAGAGGTGTAAAAGATAAATGGTCGGCTATGATTAGAGGGTAGGTAGAGAAAATAAGAAAATAATAAGAGGTTAGGTAATGTATGAATTAAGAGATGAATGACATGTGTCATGGGTAGAAAAGGCTAATGAATTAATTAAATAAATAAAGATTCATTTAATTAATAGAAGAAGTGGGATCAATTAACTAAATAAAATATTTATTTAATTTGGGAAAAGGGTAATTTAAATAAATAAATGTATTTATTTAAATGAGAAATAAGGCTAGAAGAGGATAAATGAATTAATTAAATAAATAAAGATTTATTTAATTAATAGAAGAATTAGGCTAAAATAAATAAATAAATAAAGATATTTATTTAATTAGACATGACAATTTTAGGTGTCTACACTATCTATTTCACTCATTGGAACACTCTATCAAAGAGGCCCTAGACCCTAAAAAATTAAGATAAAAAGCACGTTCCCTTGCACTATGACTTGATTTATAGATTATATTTGTTCCATTTGGCCCTATGTTCGCCTAAGAATGTCATGCTCATGAAAGCCCCTACCTCGAGTGCTTCCCCTTTGTTAATTTCTATGCCTAGTTCATGAAACAAACACTGCATTTGCAAACCTGAGGCTACTTTCATTGGTTCTCCTAGAAACCCCTTTGTCTCAGTGGTTATGCTAGATATTTTTGCTGCTAGGATATGTTGTTGCCATTGATGTTAACATATTCTTGTGTTCTGGTCCTGCTTAGAGTTGTTTTGGTGTTCTAGTGATTGCATTGCAGTGATATAGTTGATTTATCTTGGGATGCTGGAATACTTCATTCCTCATTTGTTTCAGTGATCTATAAGTTTACTTGATCATATTATTTGATCTGGTTTGTAGTTCAGTATTTTTGTTCAGTGGTTGGCAGAGTTTGGTATTTGATCTGGTGAGCTCTAGTATGATTATATTTTTGGTTGTGGATTTGGGATAATTTTTTGGATGTTCGTGTGTATCTTTAGTTCAAATGGTTTGTGATTGGTGCTTCACAAGCTATCTTTCTAGTATGAATTGTTGTTGTTGACTATTCATGTGAGTTAGCGTGTTGATCGATGAAGATTTCAATAAGTGGTGTTGGTGCAGCTATTGTAGATGATTCTAACATCTTGTTGGTGTTTTCTAATCATTTCCTATTTGTTTTGGTGGTATGCATTGATCCTTGTGCGCATTCTTGAAGATCTTATGGGTTTGGTGATATTCTTCATGTTATGTCATATTCTTGGTGGTGTAACGTGTTGTGACTGATCTTGATGAGAATTCTAGTGGTGATGTGTGTTTGGATATTTTATTTAGGTCTATCTTATTTGGTCTGGTGGCTGATCTATGTATCATATGATGAAATTTTGTAATTCAAGGTTGAGGGTTTGGCTGACCTTGTAGTCAAGGTTGATGAATTGTATAATTAAGTACTATATCCATGTAATTTGGGTATCGGTGTTGTATCTGCATTATCAGAGAGTGGACTATGTGTGCATAAGGAATTTATCCTTTGGTGTGGTTCATTGAGATTGTTGTTGGGTAGATAAATATGCTTAACCAGAACTGTCATCACACATAAGGAGATGCTATATTTGCAGTTCATGTAATCTGGATTATAGTCTGATCATTATTGTAAGGTAGTGTGTAGTACCCTGACTCGTTTGAACTCATTAGACTCATATTTTATTATTGTTTGTTTTCAGAGGATACATTACCATGATGTGTTATTCAAATTTTTATGACCTTATTTCATGCTTTATCTGGATATGAGATGAGTAATTTATTGCAGTAGTTCAGTACTTGTGATTTATGGCATTTTATGGATTATTGCTATGTACTGACATTTTACTTTATCTATGCAATGTGTAATTATATGTTGTGTGTCTGTGAGTGTATTGGATGCAAGGAGACGATTTTCCTTCACTCATTTCGGTGAGATAGGGAACATCGTGATTCTCCTTCATTGGTGTGTATGCCATGTTTTCTATATTGTATATATGCATGTGTGGTTCGGTGATGCAGGATATTGTAGGTACAAGTACCGGGTAGGTACTAGGTATCGTCTCCACTTGGCTTCACAGGTCTGAGCGTGCCTTATATTTTTTGATGGAAGTGGAGGAGATAGTAGTTGACCCTATTTTACTCATTTACACTCATGTGCGTGTCATCAGTTGGTCGCCCTGTCAGTTAGTTCGGCCTTCGTATTTTGTTGTTTGATCTTTTTATGAGTATTTGCTTGAGATTTGTTCAGTTTGTGTGTTTTAGTGGATTTGATTTAATTAATTAAAGTTTATGGAGTTATCTCATAGTTGATTTATGTATGCATTGAGATTATAAATTTAATTAATTAAAATAAGTTATTAAATTAAGATTGCAAGCTGCATGATATTAGAAATATATTTTATTTAAATTTTAGTGGAAAAATAAATTAGATTGATTGCACTTATTGTTTCCTAGAATTTTAAATAAATGAATGAATAAAAGAATTCATTAAAATTATAGCATTGCTTTAATTTCTTTATTTAGAAAATTAATTAGAGTTGCATGAGAAAAGAAAAGAAAGAATAATGATTTTTAATTATTGCATGTTAACTTATCCTTGGTTAGAAAATTAGAAAAGAAAATAAAATTGCTTTTATTCTAAATTTAGGTTTTTGGGGAAAAAGATATTCAACCTAGAATTCTAGTTTAAAAAGGGGAATAGATCTTTATTTTAGGGATACACAGGAAACAGGTCAAGGATTTAGGTGAAGAAATTTATTTGGAAGCTTGTTAAAGGATTGGTTCTCTTCTACAAATTTCTTCCAGGAAAGCTATACCAGGTTGGGTGGCTTCTTTTGATTGTTTGTTTTTAAGAAAATATTTCTATTTCTTCTATTTTTCTGAATGATGTGTGTGTAAATTATTTGTCAGATCCAAAACCCTCTTCTGGTTGATTCATGTTCTTGATTTAAAAGTCATGCCTGAAGTTAATTTGTAGTTTATGGGAAGAAGTTAATTTTGACAAAATTAGGAAAATTATTATGGAAAATTTGTCAAGATTTTTATGGTGCATGTAAATTCCAAGATTTGAGAGAAATGGTATTTACCAGAGAAATTATTCTCTCTTGTTTGCTTTTATTCCGATATTGGTCATGGCAGTCTTTTATTAGTATCACTGTGAAATTGTTAATTACTCTAGGAATAAATTTAATTATAAATTAAATTTATTTGGGTTATTTACATTTTGGAAAAAAAATTGTATTTTAATTACAAAAAAAACTATATTGTAAAAGATTACTGTTACCGTGCGGTAGCAGTGCTACCGGCAGTAGCATGGGCTACCATGAGTAGAACGTGCTACCGTGCATGGTGGCAGGGACATGACCAAATTCGCTCTTCCCTAGATTTTTGTCGTGTAGTCCAAATTACAGAGGTTTTGATATCCGTGCAGTGCAAGGTATTAAATATGTTTTTTTAAATTAACTTATTAATATATGAATATATATATATATATATATATATATATATATATATATATATATATATATATATATATATATATATATATATATATATATATATATATATATATATATATATATATGTAAGTTAATATTATTTTGGACATTATGTTATTTGGTATTTGTAATACCCTAAAAATGGTCATCTAAACCATGGGCCCCTAATCTCAACAACATCACCAAGGTCCTAACCAAAGGCAATTAAATCAACCTTGAGCACATTATTAATTCTTTAATCATCAAATATCACATGACAAATCAATTACTCAATATTAATTAAATATTCATTTAATTAATTGAATCATTTCCAAGAATATCATTTTTATCAATTATCCCATTTTAATTTATTAAATATCCTTGCATATTTAATTAATTAATAAATTTGCCATTTAATCATGCAAAAGGAATTAATTTATTATAAAAGAGGAATTAATTACAAAGCAAGAGTTGAATTGAAAGTAAACAAAAAAAGAATTGAATTGAAAGAGAAATCAAACTTGAGATATTATTTCTTTTTCTAAATTTAGAACTTGAAATCAAAAAAGCAATTAATTGAAAAATTGAATTATTCTCTAAAATTGGAACTCAAAGCTTTTCAGAAAAAGAAGTTCAGTTGCATTGAAAAAACTCTTTTCTTGAATAAATAAAAGAATTATCTATTTTTATCACAAATGCATGGAATTAATTTACTATTATTTCCAATGCAACTTGGACTTCTAATTTGAATGCATTTCAATTAAACTAAAATTGGAATCTATCTCAAGGTTAACTGAACCTGATTTCTCAATTATTTTCAATTAATTCTAAATTGAGCTTTTCTCTTTTGTGATTCTCTATAAATTCAGTCTTCAACTCTCATTCCAATTTACCCCAGAGATTTTTGAAAACACGCTTGGAGATTATTATCACGCTAATTTCGCTCTGGAGTCATTGAAGATCATTGTGCTTTTTAGATTATTTACATCCATCAATGCTTACATCCATTATTGCTTGAATTGATTATTTGCTTGAATTATTCATCCATCTTGCATCCATATAGTTAATATCATATAGATTAAATCCTTTGTCTTGGTGTAGTCTAGTCACTGGTATTGCTTATAAAAATTTGAGAGCAATCTTATACTCACATCTTTTAGAAGGCAATTAGTCACTTTGTTATGGTTTATTATTGATTGATTATTATTTACTAACCATGCATATAATGACTTAATTGAAGTGTTGTGTTTGCAGCTACAAACCACTTTTTCACACACACATATCTGGCACCCACCATGGGGCAAAAGACTACATTTTTCAGCCTCCAAGACTGACTGCTTTGTTTTTTTGTTGTTTTCTAGATTTCAGATTATTTGATTTTTCGTCCGTACATCTCATATGACAATTCCCACAGGCTGAAATGACAAACTGCAGGTGTCGTACAAACTGGAATCTTGTCTCGTACGAGTTGGGATCCTGTATCATATGAGTTTTCATACTGTTGTACGACTCTGTATTTTTGAGTAAATTTTTTTTTAAAAAAGAGGCAATTTTTCATGATTTTTTGATTATTTTGATGACTGACCCTAACTGTTTATCTGTCTATCTCAGAATTTCTCACAGCCTAATTAGTTTTTTGCAGAATGCTTGTCAAAGAATATGCTTGTCGTACAAAGACAATATGACTATTGATTCGTTGTCTTTGCAGGTTGCCTAAGGAGAATTGACTAAACATCGTGTATTCTTTAAATTCATTTTTTAGGAACCTAACTTGCTATCTGGTTAAAGAGAAAATTTGTCTTTTGTGTTTTTAGAAGATTCTGAGAGGTAGGAGAGTATGCTCTTGTCTTTTTCTAGACAATCAGAAATCTCGACCCTTGAGGCTTTTTCTTTGTTTGAGATTTGTACATCTTTAGCAGGTCTGCCCTCCCGAGGGGTTGAAAAACTCTTAAAGTCGTTACGACCAGTGTGAGGGGAACAACCTAAGTGGGAACGACTAAATGCCAAGTACTCCAACCCACTATAAAATAAACATGATTTGATGAAAATCAAGTCAACGACAGTGCTCGGGAATAGCTCTCCTTCGTACCTTTGGGTATATTAAACCTTGGTTTTCAAGGCTGAGAGACCTCTTAATTAGTTTATACCTCGACGCACCGAATGGATCCCTGACTAGTTCCAATTAAAATTAGAAGCTACCCGGTTTATCTCCAAAAGGGGGATAATCTTTTTGCAAGAGAGATAGTAACTCTCCCAAGATACTTGTCATTTTGTGCCCCCATTAGCGTTTGGAGTCGGATAATACGGTGTTGAGAATCCATTGCGTGAGACTCAACGGCCAAATTCTGATTAGCTATTGGGTGTCTACCCGAGTCTACAAGCAAAGGTTTTCTTTTCTCACCAAATTCCTTAGGGTTTGCATGCTGTGATTGGAGTCACTATACATACTACTTGTTTTCTGTGTTTTCATCCCTGAAACAAAAATTGAAATACCAAAATTGGAGAAGACAAGAAACAACTCAGTGATTTGAAACTCTGTCTGTGTCAGAAATTAGTCCATCCTAAGTCAAACTCTATCCATGTTAGAAACTAGTCCATCCTAAGTCGAAACTCTGTCCGTGTCAGAAACTAGTCCATCCTAAGTCGAAACTCTGTCCGTGTCAGAAACTAGTCCATCCTAAGTCAAAACTTTGTCTGTGTCAGAAACTAGTCCATCTTAAGTCAAAACTCTGTCTGTGTCAGAAACTTGTCCATCTTAAGGCGAAACTCTGTCCATGTCAGACATTAGTCCATCCTAAGTCGAAACTCTGTCCGTGTCAGAAACTTGTCCATCTTAAGTCAAAATTCTGTATCCTGGTCCAAAATCAGTCCATCTTAGAATTGGTCATACTCAGTTATCATACTCAGCAATTGAAAAAAACTTAGAATTTCTAGGCTTTGTCCTGTGAACAGTCGTACGAGTCTGATAATTTATCATGCTATACTTGATCCTCTGTCATACGAGTCTTCTGAATTGTCGTCCTAGACCTAATCCTGTGTCGTATGAGTTGTTTTCATCTGTTTTTTGGTTTTGTATCCTGTGTCGTACAAAATAGAACTACTCTGAGTCTTTTGTCATCTTGCACATACCCATCTATCGTACGGTTCAAGGTAGTAACTCGTACGAAATAGAACTTTTGTCGTCCTAAAACTGCTAAATTGTCATCTGATTCAGAAAATTTTGTCATACGAGTTTTTGGTTTTGTTAGAACAGAACAATCAAACTTGCCTAAAAATAGTCTACAGTGAATATAATACTGGTTATCAATTTTCCTGAGTACAAATAGATCAAGACAGTGTACCTCTGCCATTTGTGTTGCACGATTTGGTCGATCATCTTTCAGCTAGTTCAATCAACTACATATCAAATTTTAGTCACTTAGATAACGTCTTATACAGGATAGATCGTTCCTAAAACTAGAATGAATCTTACACTACTCTTAGAATCAACTTAGATAAACGTCTTATATAGGATAGATCATTCCTGAAACCGGACTGAATCTCAGTTGTTTCTCCCAAACAATACATTAACCGGACAACTAGCTCTAAAATTGATCTTGACATCTACATCACAAACAACTTTAGGTCACACTAATTCATAAAAATGCCTACACAAACCAGGAGTTCTCGTAAGAAAGAAGCCAAAGGCAAAGGAATACCCTTTTCATACACTGATAATCTATTTTACGAAAAGGATCCACTCACTGACGTATGGTTGTCATCAGGCGGACCAATTTTTGATGAGCCTAAATCTCTCACTATATGTGAGATGGAACACTATGATGGAAACAAGGATGATAATAACATTCCCGAAAATGATAATGATTCTTCATCATCAAGTGAGGCTGACGAAGACACTGAACCTCTAGAAAAAGAAATCCTTGACTGTCAAAATGACAAAGACTTTAGAAAAATGATGAAAGCTATCATGACCAGAGAGAAGGAAGACTATTTCTTAGAACTAGCAAAACGAGGTGCTAAACTTCCTACTGGATATGATGTTTAGACACTCATTACTAAAAAGAAAGATTCACCTATACTCATGATACACAAACAATTACAAGCCTTACGAATGGAGGTCACAGAACTGAAGAATAAGGACAAGTCCCCAAAACAATATTCTCTGGAAACAATATGTCCCTTTCCATTTGACAAGAATCTATACATGCCTCCATTTCCCTCACGAGTGGAGATCCCAAAATTTGATAAGTATGATGGTACCTCGGATCCTCAAGATCATGTCAGAGAGTTTTGTGCCTCCAGTATGGAGTTCATGCACGATCAAACGTACCTCATGCGCCTTTTCCCAAGGACTTTAGGGGGTCAAGCAATGGACTGGTTCTCAAGTCTATCCAAAGGAATAAAAATGTTCAAAGAACTAATCCAACTATTTTTACAACAATACTCATACAACATTCGACATCCTATGACTATGATCGAGCTTTGCAATACTAAACAAAAAAATAGGGGAGCCTCTTCTTACTTTCCTTTAATGCTGGAGAAAGATGTTTTCTAGGTATTCTCGACCTATCCCAGACTCTGAGAAAATGGATATATTTGTCAATAACTTGGTCCCTGAATTGAAGTATAGTGTACAAATGCAAGTACACCCATCATTTAAGAAAATGGTAGATAATGCCATTTGAATGGAAGATGTGCTCATAAACAAGGGGGATATCATGCCTTGGAAAGAAACACAACCAGGATCTAGGTCTAAAGAGAAGAACAAGTATTGGAAGTTTGGAAAAGACAACAACAAGAATGGTGTTAACGATGGAGTAGTAGACACTGTCAAAGCTAGCTCAAAATCCACAATATTCAACTTGGCTAGTGGTACACAAGCACTTAAAGCTACTGAGGCTGCAGTAGAAAATCCACCAAAGAAAACAAAAGAATGGTTCAAAGAAAATCCTTGGCTTTCCAAACCTAAGCATGATTTTACTCCTCTCGAAGAATCGTATGAATCCACTTTCAAAACTCTATTGGCAAACAACTTGATAACACTACCAGATAGCTCCAGACCATATGATCCAGAAGTCAAACCAAGAATGTGGAGAGAAAATGAATACTGTGACTTCCATCAGAATAAAGGTCATAACATAAAAAATTGCATGAAGCTAAAACATGAGATTCAAGATCTCATAGACACTGGTAAAGTTGTTGTTGGGAATCATCCGACTAATGCAGATCATAAAGCATTTAAAGACCCTTTGCCTGTTTATGAACAAGGTGATTCTTCAAAGACCAAAGGAGGTGCCAAGGTAAATTATACTTATACCAGTCATGACAACGTTATCAACATGATTGAGCCTTCCCACTTGGAATATTGCAATGTGATTATAGTCCAAGATAAACCAAATGAATCATGATATGCAAGAGCTCTCACCCATTCTCAGAAGAAAGTCACCCTCCAAGGAGCTAGTTCTTCTGACCTGGCTCAAGCAACATCAAATCCACCAGCCTTGCCAAACAAACAAAAAGAATCAACCTTGGACAAATTTAAAAGGTTAACTTCATCATCATCTTCTGGATATAGTGTCGTTGAATAGTTGAAAAGGACAAATGCTCAAATCTCAATCTTTGAATTGCTAAAACTCTCATTTTCTCACAAAGAGATCCTAGACAAAGCATTCCTCACCACTAACGTTCCAAAAGATTTAGACATTGATTGGTTTTAGTCTATGGTGGGTCATCTCACTTCACCTCACTATCTGACCTTCTCTGAAGAAGATGGCAACTCACTAAATCATCCACATAACCAACCATTGCATATTGAAGCCATGATCCACAAATACAAAGTCAAATGTGTTTTGATAGATGGAGGCGTGGGGTTGAATATCTATACTTACAATCTGCTTACACAACTAGGATTCTCTGAAAATGTCATTGATCGTGGCAAGAAAATAACAATAAAAGCCTACGATGAAGAAGAAAAGACTTCTAAAGGTTTGGTGTCATTGCCTATCAGAGTGGGACCCATAGAAAGACATGTCCTTTTCCAAGTACTTGATATTCCTTTGTCATACAATATATTACTGGGCAGGCCATGGATTCATGAAATGAAGGCAGTACCATCAACATACCATCAATGCTTAAAGTTTCCTTATAATGGAGATGAAGTCAATATTCCTGCTAATACAAATGTCATGTGTAATGCATTGACAAAAGGTCCAGATACTTTTGTGCCTCATAATAGGGTAGCCTCTCCAAATGCAGATCCAGAAGCACTAATGAAAGACTTAGAAAAGAGATTCAAGATTACAAATACCAACATAGATGGCTACAAGATAGAACCGGTACTTTCATTGGTTTCTCTCCCTCCATCACCAAAATAGTTGGGCAAGCCATTAGAGGCTATGAGAACACAAACTTCAGCTCCAAATACCATATATGATGGTCTCTTTGTACAGTCTTCTACCTCCTTGGTGGATGAAATAGAAGAGGATGTTGTTCTTAACTGGCTCTTTAAGGAAGATAGTCAAAATGAGGAGGTACGACATTGTGAGATTTCCTCAAACCAATATGGTCCTGGCTACAAAATGATTCAACGCATGGGGTACTCAGGTACTGGTCCTCTGGGCAAACAAAAGGAAGGTATTACTGAACCAATTCAGCTACAAACAAAATCCACAAATGATAAGGCTGGACTGGGATACAATACGAAAAAGACGTAAGACCAAAAACATGTTTCTAAGTCTAAGTAGCAGAAAAGAATATCGCCTTTAACATTACAAGAAGTAGACACTCAAAAAACAAAAGAAGAGTGTAGAAAAGAGAAAGAGGAATCAACAGTCAAGAAAGAAGAAATAGTCAATGCTCAAGCTTCGATGGTGTCAGCTACAATAATACAAGAAGTTGAGGTCCTAGAAGATATAAGAGATGAAGTAGTAAGAATCAGAGAATTGTTTGCACCACTAAAAGTTACAATCACATATACTGGCAGGCAGCAAATAGATGATTCAGAGACTGACTCAAACAAGTATGAATGGGGTCCTGACCACCTCTTAGACACATCCACTATAGAAACTCTAGAAGAGTCTAGTGGTGTCATAGATGATGCTCAAGAGCTGATGCACATAAAACTAGAGAAAGAAATATAGGAAATTAGACAAAAGAGACAAGCAAATTATGAACAAGGAATGAAAGAAGGAACAATACCAGAAAGCTTCTCATCTATGTACCCCTATCCTAAAACAGAACAAATCAGGTATAGCACTACACAAGAAGAGTTGGAAGCTATAGAACAAGAACCAGTTATCAGTCCAGAAGAAGCTGAATGGAGTAGACGACAACAAATTCCAGAAACATCAAGATCATGTCAATAGGTGTGTCAAATACAAATGACAAATGAACCATAACATGAAGGAACTTGTAGTATTAAAGATGTTGGTGTTGATACCATACATACACTTATTAAATCACTTGAAGAAAACTCAAAAACTTCACTTGATGACTCTAATGACAGTCCTATTCAGGACAATATCTACTCAGCCTCAAATTCTAAATTAGCTGATACAAACAATGAGAATCTATCTACTGATCTTATCATTGTTAAAACACGATATGACATCCAGTCTAGTGTAGTGAACGACGTTACAAGTATGTCTATCGGATTAGATCAACTAAATATTAACGTGAACTTTAATAATCATGATCTGACTCTTCCTGGTCTCGAGACACTTACGCAAGGTATTCTTCTGGAACTTGACTTTTTGATCCACCACTATGATAACAATACCGTGAATTCTCTTGAACCTATCCAAGATTTATCCTTAGTACATCCCGAATTGATTGACTGTACTTTACAAAACCAGCCCATGAATATACCTACTTTTGCCAAGGACTATACATTAGCCTATTATCTCAATGCAATCAAACCTATAGACTCTTCCACCAGTGAACAAAGTGAAAATATGACTGAAGTAGATATCAAGTATCTTAGTTGCAAAAACAAGAAAAATAAAAATAAAAGATCTGATGGCAAAAACCACATTGTGGCAGTGTCAAAATCTAAAAAGGAGAAAATAAAGGTGAAAACCTCTCTGAGGCGCCTGAAGGTGAGATACTTGATATACTGCCAAGTCATTTCCAGGAGAGGTCTTCCATATTGATCGAGCCAACTCAACCAGTGAACATTGGGAGTCAAGAGACACCACACATCATTCATGTAGCTCAATCACTATTAGCAAAAGAATTGAAGGAGTTCACACATCTATTCTTAGAAAAGAAAATAAACTTTGCATGGAAGTAATCTGATATGCCAGGCTTGGATCCTGATCTCATTATGCACCATCTTTCAATTACACCGAGAGTAAAACCAGTTAAGCAAAAACTCTGTAAGATGCACCTGCATGTAGCACTATTAGTCAAGGCTGAACTAGAAAAACTTCTCAAAGCTAGATTCATTAGAGCTATAGATTATGCCGAATGGATTTCAAACATAGTACCTATGTCAAAGGTAGACAAGTATATTAGAGTTTGCATGGACTTCAGAGATCTTAACAAAGCATGTTTGAAGGATGACTTTCCATTACCAAATATCGATATGATAGTCGACATGACTGCCGGATATGAGATGTACTCACTAATGGATGGGATCTCTGGATACAATCAGATCAAAATAGCTCCTGGAGATCAAGAAAAGACAACTTTCACCTGTGCATGGGGAACCTTTTGCTGGAACATCATGCCATTTGGGCTAAAGAACACAGGAGCAACCTATCAAAGAGAAGTTACAACTATTTTTCATGACATGATGCATAAGAATATGGAAGCTTACATTGATGACACCTTAGTGAAGACTATGAAAAGATCAACGTATATTCAAGAGTTAGGTCCTATACTCGACAGAATGGAAAAGTTCAAACTCCGATTAAATCCAAAGAAGTGTGCATTCAAAGTGACATCTGGTAAACTACTTGGCTATATCATTTCAAAGAAGGGAATTGAGGTTGATCTTGAGAAGGTTCAAGCCATAATGGAAATGCCGCCTCCGAAGAACATCAGTCAAATGAGAAGTCTACAGGGACGTCTCCAATCCATCAACCGATTCATTTCTCAGCTAGCAGACAAAGCTCAACCTTTCACAAAGGTATTAAGAAAAGGAATAATATACAACTGGGATCAACAGTGCGAACAACATCTTCAGCAAATAAAAGAGTACTTTTCAAATCCACTGATATTGATGCCGCCGATTCAGGGTAAACCACTAATCTTATATATATCAGCAATTGATTCATCACTGGGGGCACTTCTGGCACAACAGGATGACAATAAAAAGGAACGAGCTATTTATCATATCAGTAGGACATTGGTGTCTTATGAAATGAACTACACTATAATAGAAAAAGAATTCTTGACGTTAGTCTTTGCATCACAAAAACTGAGACACTACATGCTAGCACATTCAGTCAAGCTAGTGGCCAAAATTGATCCACTCAAATATCTTCTCAATAAAGAAACATTTATAGGAAGATTAGAGAAATGGGTCATGATCCTTACAGAGTTTGACATTGAATATGTGGAATGCAAATCCATAAAAGGACAGGTAATTGCTGATCAACTTGCTAAAGCTCTGCTTGAGGACACTCAACCGCTACACATAGAGTTTCCGGATGAATCAATAATGCACCTTACTCAACAACCTTGGAAAATGTTCTTTGATGGGTCCTTTACTCAAAATGGTTCAGGTGCTGACATATTATTCATTACTCCTTAGAAGTATTCAATCCCAAAGTCTTATAAGATTCTATTCCCTTGCACGAACAACATTGCAGAATATGAAGCTTTGGTGAACGGGATAAAACTAGCTATTGAATGGAAGGTTGCAGAATTGTATATCTATGGAGATTCTCAGCTGGTGGTTAATCAAATCAATGATACATATCAGACTCGAGATGAGAAACTGATGCCTTACAAGAGGATGGTTGATGATCTTAAGAAGTATTTTTCTTTTGTATGATTCCAACAGATTCCTAGATCTGCAAACAAAGCAACAGATGCTATGGCTACCTTGGCATCTATACTTGAGTTACAAGAGTCCAATTTTTGCTTTGATTTTCTAGTGGAAGAGTTATATTGCCCCACTTATGATTCTCCTGAGAACCAAATAGCCTGTTCTATTATTGGACATGACTCATCCTGATACAGCCACATCTATTCCTATCTATGTGACCAAATTATCCCTGGAAATCTTACCCGAAATAAGAAAAGAAACCTAACTCTAAATGCTTCATGGTATGTTATCATAGCTAACGATTTATTTAGATGAGGTTTGGATGCTACATTGCTTAGATGTCTAGAAACTGAAGAATCTAAACATGCGTTATCGGAAGTTCATGAAGGTATTTGTGGATCTCATTCGAATGGCTTTATTTTAGCTCGGAAACTACTACGAGCTAGCTACTACTGGCCAGACATGGAAAAAGACGCCATCAAATTTGCTAAGACTTGTGAGAAATGTTAGCTTCATGGAAATCTCATACATGCCCCAGTAAGGGACCTCATACCATTTATTACACACTGGCCTTTTTAGCAATGGGCCTTTGATCTCATTGGTTAGATATATCCTGCTTCATCTAACAGACATAAATTCATCATAACTACCACTAAGTATTTCACCAAGTGGGTAGAAGTAGTTCCGCTCATTAAAGCATCTGGTAAACAAGTTGCCATGTTCATCTTGAACTATATCATCTGCAAGTATGGGATACCTTCGTCCATCATGACTGATAATGGAGGGTAGTTTAAGAATAAAGATCTAGATGAGCTTTGTGAGAAAATCAAAATAAAGCAACACTGGTCATCAGTATTGTAGACACCTAAAATTGTCATGTCTAATTAAATAAATATTTTATTTATTTAATTATCTAAGCCTAATTCTTCTATTAATTAAATAAATCCTTATTTATTTAATTAATTCATTTATCCTCTTCTAGCCTTATTTCTCATTTAAATAAATACATTTATTTATTTAAATTATCCTTTTCCTAAATTAAATAAATATCTTATTTATTTAATTATCCCACTTCTTCTATTAATTAAATAAATCTTTATTTATTTAATTAATTCATTAGCCTTTTCTACCCATGACACATGTCATTCATCTCTTAATTCCTACACTACCTACCTCTTTCATTATTTTGGTATTTCTTCTACCTACCCTCTAATCCTAGCCGACCTCTCTTTTTACACCTCTCAATCTTAACCGTCCATTTCTTATTGTGTCTTCTATTTAAGGAGATGCTTCCTTCATTGTCAAACCCTAATGACTAATGACTAATGACTGATTTTGGAGTACTTGGATACACTACGATCCTACTTGCAACCACATTCCGTTCTTTGTTGAGCTCTTGTGCATATAAAAATCTGAGAGCAAATATATCAAGCAAGATCAATGGAGATAGGAAGAATGGAGATCAAAACCCTATTGGACATGTGATGGTATAATCTTTGTGATTTTGAGTTATTTGCATTGTCTTAGGTAATCTTCATATGTTATGGTGGATCTTTGTTCATTGTTAGGCTAGGGTTTAGTGGTTGGATTCATTTAGCCTTTCAATATTGTTATTATTGTTATCCATTTTCACCATATACAAGTATATTACCCTCAAGGTAATGGACAAGTTGAGGCATCTAACAAAAACTACTGACTATCTTGCACAGAACAGTGAACAAGTCTGGGAAGGATTGGCATCTGCAGCTCAATCTTGCACTATGGGCTTACAAAAAAAGTATCAGAACACCTACTGGGGCTACACCTTTCTCTTTGGTGTATGGGTCCGAAGCAGTACTACCTATTGAAGTAGAAATACTATCTCTAGGAGTTTCTTTGCAAGGTCTTGTTACTGATGAAGATCATAGAATATCTAGATTGCAAGAGCTTGAATTGCTGGATGAGCGTCGACAAGTGGTGTTTGATCATCTTAGAGTGTATCAGAAGAGAATGTCTAGAGGATATAACAAGAAAGTTTGACAAAGAGAATTTCAGGTTGGTGACCTAGTTCTGAGAGAAAATCCAAAAAATCAACAGTTTCGCGATAATAAAGGGAAGTTTGAACCCAACTGGCTGGGTCCCTACATTGTTACTGCAGTATTCAGCTCTGGTGCTTATCAACTCTCAAACTCGGAAGGAGAAAAACTCCATGAATTAATTAACACCATCCACTTGAATAAATTCTTCACTTAGCATTATCTATGCCACCAACTTGTATAGTTGGAAAAAGTCCTGAATTTTTTTAAAAAAAATCAGAAAAATCATAAAATACAAAAAAAATAAAAAAATAAAAAGAGAGAAAATGCCCTGGTGAAAACCTGGTAAACAGGCACCTTGGTTAAAAAAAAAAAGAATCTCTGTCAAGCAGGTGAAAACTTGGCAAACAGGCGCCTCTTGTACTCAAGCGCTCCATCTATCAACACAATGTTGGCAATTCCCATTTTCATGCATCTTTGCTTTCGCTTGTACATATTTTTCAATCACTTTCGTGACATCCTGGTTCATTGGAACCCTCATGAATTGAAACTGATCAATGTCCTAGACTTAGGTTAATTGACAAAGCACATTTCATATCCTAAGTAGTACCAACCAAGTCATCTTTCTGTCAGTAAATCGTGGTCGTCCACTCCGAGTCAGTTACCTGTCTCCTAACTACCAAAGAGTATTTTATCACTGAGTAAACAAGCAAAACAATATAACATAAAACAATCACTAAACAATTTGAGCTATGAATGAAAATTTTCTTTGTGTGCTGTCTTTTATATTGGTTTCCGATTATTATCCCTCTGAGTAACTCGAGGAAGTCTATTGTGACTAAGAGGAGCAAGGATTGGGGGCATAATATTTTCTTTGTTTTCTGCTTGTAGGAATGATCCCAATGATCTAGAAACATATAAATTAGCTGGGTGTCTATGAAAATAGCCTTCACAACAAGGTGAAATCGCCTCACATACCTCGACTCCACTTATTTGTATGCTACAGGGAGGTCCATATCATTTCTTTGTCTATTTTGAGGGAATTTCTTTATGATGCAATTCAGGTCCCTACAAAATCTATCCAAGGATATGAACAAAAAAAGGGTCATTGCGTAAAAAGATAATACATATTGCACATTGAAAAAGAAAGGAACTCTAACCTTCCTGTTGTGTTCGTTATGCTCAGTGATGAATCTTAAGTATTTTAAATCCAGTGACTAGGTTTAGGTTGCATTTTGCATATCATTTTGCATATCATTTTGCATCTTTGTGACTTTAGAGTGATTTTGGTATGGTAATAATCTCTTTATCTTCTGAATGAGAGCTGAAAGAATCATCATTTCTTACGCTAAGTGGTCTATTTATCATCATTTCTTCAATCGAGTACTTGTGTTTTTGAGATGTTAGTTGCATACATAACATTTAATATAGCTTCATACATTTCATTATTTACTCATCTGCATTCATCTTATTTCATAGAAAAATGAAAACATTGCATTACTTATATTACTCATTTCTCATTCATTCATTTGCATATGAAAAGAAACAAAAATAGACATCCATAATCATTTGCATTACATACATTCATATTGAAAATAAATGCATACATATAGAACAAAGCATATAAAAGACATCTCATAAACGAATCAACACTAGTACAATGAAGTCAAATCAGATCTCGTATATATATCATGTCAAGTCTAAAGGTACAAAATGATGTCGAATGACATATGCAAACTCTCATCAGAGCAAGAATTGTATAGGCTACAAAAAAATGGGTGTGTCTACAAAAAAATATATCCGAGCTACAAGAAGAATATCTAGCTCTGAGCCTCTCCCTCATCGCCTGGTGGAGGAGGAGGAGCCTGATGACTGGGATCCTGTTGAGGTGCCTAAGCTCCCTCAAAACGTGCCATATACTAAGAATAAGGAATCACCTACTATGCTACTAGAACTGCCACGCTATATGTGGTGACATAGTAGGCTGCCTTGTTGTTCTGATGCAAAACCTCCTACTGGAGGGTGTCTCACTCTGCTCTCATCGCCACAAGTTGGCGATCATGCTCTGCTCTCAACTCAGCCAACTGTTGGTCTCTCTCAGCCCTCACCTCTGCAAGCTGCCGGTCTTGCTCCTCCAGCTGAGTCTGAGCCACTGTCAACTATGACTGCAGCTCTGCAAGACATGCTCTCATTGACCGTCCTGTGTCTTTCCCCTACTCTCTCATTGGCTCTCCACCTCCAATACCACCCTGCTCCTCCCTCTATTGTCAGACCTGTCTCAGAGCTTCTCGCTCCTCCTTAGCTCCACCCAATCTCACTCCTACTCTCCCAAGAGATCCGCCCTCACCCCTCTGTTGTCCACCCTCAGTTGGAACCCTGTTGCTACTAGCACCAGGATCACCACCTGTCCGCCTAGAAGCCTTGGCTCTCTGTCCCTGTCTCGGACCCTATCCCTGTACCTGTGGGGGAGAATCCTCCTCAACATCCTCAATGCACGGTTCCTACTCACCTAGATTAGTAAATCTAGGAAAAGGATGTTGCTGGAACCACTCTCCGTACTAGGGCAATACCCCTGCATCCGCAACATCATCCATATAATCCCATCTGAGGCACTATAGACCAGTCAGCTCCTACATGGCCAAGGTATAATATAATCAAGGAGACTATCCCTATCTCTCCTCATCTGCATAACGCACATACGCTATAAACTCCTACGAGATCCCTTGAGGTTGGTCATACTGCATCTTGAACGACAATTCTAATGACTTCAAATGACAAAATATAATTTACCAGTTACTTGTACGAGACAGAATCTTGTCTTGCACGATAAAACATGAAACCCAACCCCACACATGCGAAAAACTTGAAAAATGAAAAAAAAAATTCAAAATTGAAAACATAAAGAGGCTTAAGATCGATCACTTACCACTGGCTCATAGTTTTGGGGTTGATTATGATGTCTCTGGCAATCGAATCGATGCATACAAGTAGGGACCACCATTTTCTTTGCAGAAGGATTTTTGAATTTTCAAACTTGGAGGGTTAAAATGATTTGAAAATGACACTTTTGTCCCATATATAGCCAAAAACCTAATTTTTCAACTTGCTCCGATGGACATGAAAATTGTACCCTTAGCTAATTTGACCGTTCTAATTCCATTTTCAGGATCGAAATCCAAATTCGAGATCATTTTGCTAGTCAATTTCACAATTTGGACCACTTAGTGCTCTTTTCATCAAATGCTCATTCTTTCTTCAAATTGCACTCAATTTCAATGCTGAATATCAATTTCAATTCTACACATTAACTCTATGCTCAATTTCTTATCAATCAGCGTTGATTCTTCAAATATTCCTCAGAATCAATTTTTGCTCAAATAACTTATTATCACCAACAATTGCCTATCAAGTACCCTCGCTATCTTTTGATTCACTCCTGAGGGGGCATACTCACGACCTTATGACTTCACATAAATCTTCATCAAAAGTCGAGCAAAATCTTCTAAAGAAAATCAATCAATTCTTATTTTCTAAGGGGCGTCTCAGCTTCATCGCTTCACATCAAGTTGAGATCTCTCGATTATCTGAATCAAATCAATCGCTAGGGGCATATCAGTTTCATCACTTCAGATCAAACTAATATTTGTCCTTCATCTGAATCAATCTCTTAACGTTAATCAGTTTCATCGCTTCAAATCAAGCTGATTATTCATTTAAACTCAATCAAGGGTTTAAAGAGCATTTTTTATCACACTCAATCTAAGCAGGTGTTCAGTATTCATTTCTTGATCAAGCTGAACAGTTTATCTTTGCTCATCGTGTCTTGATCAATCAAGTTCAAGATCGATTTTTATCATCACTCACTGTGTCTAGATCAATCAAGTTCTAGATCAGTAAGATCCGCTTCTTGATCAATCAAGTTCAAGTTCGGTATCTTTTGTTTTCTATCGTTCCTCAGTTTAGTCAAGTTCGGGAACGGTATCGCTTTAATCAGACTTCATTCAGCTTTGTCACTTCGAATCAAGCTAAACACCTTGCTCTTCATCTAGTTCATGATCATTCAAGTTTAGAACTGGCATCTCGTAGACATCACACATTGTTTGAACCAACGCGTTGCTCGCACATTAATTCAAAGAGGGGCAAATGTAATACCCTAAAAATGGTCATCTAAACCATGGGCCCCTAATCTTGACAACATCACCAGGTCCTAACTAGAGGCAATTAAATCAACCTTGAGCACATTATTAATTCTTTAATCATCAAATATCGCATGGCAAATCAATTACTCAATATTAATTAAATATTCATTTAATTAATTGAATCATTTCCAAGAATATCATTTTGATCAATTATCCCATTTTAATTTATTAAATATCCTTGCATATTTAATTAATTAATTAATTTTCCATTTAATCATGCAAAAGGAATTAATTTATTATAAAAGAGGAATTAATTACAAAGCAAGAGTTGAATTGAAAGTAAACAAAAAAAGAATTGAATTGAAAGAGAAATCAAACTTGAGATATTATTTCTTTTTCTAAATTTAGAACTTGAAATCAAAAAAGCAATTAATTGAATTATTGAATTATTCTCTAAAATTGGAACTCAAAGCTTTTCAGAAAAAAAAGTTCAATTGCATTGAAAAGACTCTTTTCTTGAATAAATAAAAGAATTATCTATTTTTATCACAAATTTATGGAATTAATTTATTATTATTTCCAATGCAACTTGGACTTCTAATTCGAATGCATTTCAGTTATACTAAAATTGGAATATATCTCAAGGTTAACTAAACCTGATTTCTCAATTATTTTCAATTAATTCTAAATTGAGCTTTTCTCTTTTGTGATTCTCTATAAATTCAGTCTTCAGCTCTCATTCCAATTTACCCTAGAGATTTTTGAGAACATGCTTGGAGATTATTATCATGCTAATTTCGCTCTGGAGTCATTGAAGATCATTGTGCTTTTTAGATTATTTACATCCATCATTGCTAACATCCATTATTTCTTGAATTGATTATTTGCTTGAATTATTCATCCATCTTGCATCCATATAGTTAATATCATATAGATTAAATCCTTCGTCTTGGTGTAGTCTAGTCACTGGTATTGCTTATAAAAATTTGAGAGCAATCTTATACTCGCATCTTTTAGAAGGCAATTAGTCGCTTTGTATGGTTTATTATTGATTGTTTATTATTTACTAACCATGCATATAATGACTTAATTGAAGTGTTGTGTTTGCAGCTAAAGACCACTTTTTCATACATACAGTATTATTATTTTAATATTGTAGAAATTAAATTTTGAGTTGATAAATATATATTCTGTAATATAATTATAAGTGAATTATTTATAGGTATTCATATAATTTAATTTATAGTTATAATTGTATTTTATGAATGTAATTAATTATAGTTTGGGTGTTTTCAAAAAAGCTTGTAAATTTAGAGATTTTATATTTATACTTGAAATTATTAGGAGATTAATGTTTGTGTGATTGATTTAAATCTTATTGGACAAATGAAAACATTGATTGATTTGTATTAAAATAGTTGTGTTTTCTTATCTTCTAGAAATTCCTTATTTGCAAGTTATTTATGCTTTTGGCTGTTGTAAAGAAAGATTGCCTGTATTATTGTCTTGTGTAAATGTTGTTTGCAGTCAAGCTTAATTCCATTGCAATTCTGGTTGAGTTATCATTATGTCCTATGTTATTATATCTCCTTGGTCAGGTGTTGTTTTATAACCCCGTTGATGTGAGCCATTTTGTGTTTTTGTCCAAATGGTCAATCTTGGGTTAGTGATTGTGTAACCTTCACCTGTGGTTTGTCAGGATTAGTTATGGCTGTTTGTTTCGCCATATAGTTCTCGTAGAGAGACCTTTCATGTTAGTGTCCTATGAGAGAGAGTGGATTTCGAGCGGGGGCCGTGCCTGAAGTGGATGACAGGATAACCCGTTGAAAGTCAGTTAAGAAGTGATAACCTAATAATTGATTAAGGGGTGGGTTGAATAAATATTAATTAAGATAATGTACCTCGTGCATAGGTGTAGTGCTTGTACAGGGCTCATAATGTTATGAGAAGGCCTGGAATGGAAAACTTACCACCTTTTATTCACGAAAGGATTGGTAGGGTCCGCATGAGACTTTGTTGGAGCCGAAAGCTGGGAGAGGTTAACAGGACAGAGAGCCAGGACCTAGGAGGCCTACCATGGTAACCATCAAGCTTTGTGATGAAACTCTCTCCTTAGAGTTACTAGTGTTTTGTGAGTTGAGTCACATGGATGTTTGCAGAGTCTTGTAGTTCTTTTTTACTTGTCTTACTTTGCTTGCTTGAGGGTTTTCTACTATCTCCTAGGATGGTGGGGTGGTTCCATTTCGGGATCACATGGTCGGGTGGTAGTGCCACTTCCCATCGGATGTTCTGGATTATATCTTCAGGTGAGGAAAGGCTTCGCTGGTGTTTCTTGGTTCGTGGTTCATGTACCAACTCATGTTCGTGATCATTGTTCAGTTGAGACCTTGTGGTTATTATATCAAACTTTTATGTAACCTTGATATTGTAACTTTGTAATCCGTGGTATTATTGGAAGCCATGTATTTATGGATATTGTAATGTTATGTCAGTGGAATGTATGTTAATTCAGTTGCTTTGATCTTATGTATAAATGATTTATGAAAAATTGAATGTATTAGTATACTTGATTTTTTTATTATGGAATTTAGATGTATGTGTAGTTTTGAACTTAAGCATTTACTTTATATAATTAAATGGACAATTGGATTAACCATGGTGTTAATATAATCCATGATTAATCTTCATTGGTAACCCTTAGGAAATCATGTGTTAGTCTTCTGCTGTGTTATTAGTCGCGCAATGGTTATAGTTAATGCACTTAATCTTTAAAAAAAAAAATTATTTCACCCTTTAGTTGCCTAGTTGTGTTGTTTTCCTTTAGGGTTCCTGGTGGGGCATTACATAGTGAACCTTCCCTGAGGGTTGGAGCCTTTTGGGTCTTCTTATTTTGAGCAGTGTGCTTGAATGCATTTGCATTCCATATTATAATATTTACACATACTACTATAGAGTATCATCTTATTGTGGGTAGGTTCTCACCATGGTTTCTCCCTTAACCGGCTTTTCCACATCAAAATCTTGGTGTTATGTGTTGTGGTTTCATTGTTCTTATCTTTATTGTTGTTGTTTGTGCTTAAAATGTCTTAATCCAGTGAAAACTAATTCACCCTTCCCCCCTCTTAGTTTTCCTTCTTGGTTGCTGCTAACAGGTTATTACAAAAATTGATGCGTCCAAAACCCAAACCCCTCAACAAACAAGAAGAAAGGAAAGAGTACAAGACACCACAAGAAGATCACTATTTTAGAAGACTTGAGTAATGAGGAGGAAGGAAGGGAGAGCGGTAGGAATGTAGGAAGAAGAGGTGGAATAGACTGGCCTCCTATGACTCTTGGAATGGTGAAAGATTAAATCTTATTGATCTTGGCTAAAAAGATGAGGAAGGAGAACAGGGGAAGGAAAATGATGAAAAATAGGATGAGGGGATTGCAGATGGTGGTGGGGAGAATTTGGATGAGAACCCAGATAATTTGGGGAATAATAGTTGGGTTGAGTAGGGGAAGCCAATTGGGGAGAAAAGAATGGAAGACCTTTCTATAGAAGAGGATGCTAAGGTGAATGTTGCAGGTGAGAGTTGCATGGGATGCTAAAGGACCGACAAAGAGTTGAAGGAAATGGGCGAGTAGCTGCATATGCTGAAGGACAAAATATCCAAGTTGGAAAACAAGATGGACAACATTTCAAAATTCAACCTTTGGGTTATGCACAGTTTGACGACTTTCATTTGTTTAATGCAGGATAAGGTGTTGGGTGATGTTGTGGGTAAGGATGGCATTCACAAGGAGCCTTTCAAGTTCTTGACTAAGGATTGGAACAATGTCCTATTGTAGGCGGGCTAGGGTGTCAAGTGTCTAGTAATGCTTAGTGTCATAGGGACCACCTTTTTGTTGTTCTTTGTTATTGGATCTTGGCTCCTCAGATAAATTTTTTAGGTTACTTTAGTATGTTTTATACTAGTTGATGTTCTGCTCTTGGACTCTGGTTATTCTCTGGTTGGTTTGTGTTTACTGCTTTCAAATTATTGCAATTATAGTTGTAATTTATTTTTTGTTATAGTTTTCTTGTTATTGTTGGACGCCTTTGAGTTGTGGATATTATAGGGACAACACCCTTTTTATGTGGATTTTAATATAAAAAAATGACTAATTACATAATTTTAGAGTAAGTTAAAGACTAAAATCTAGATTTAAGACTAACTTTCAGTTCTAATTTATTCTTTTTTACATGCAAATCATTTCATATTAGAATTATTAAATGATTAGTAAATTAAATAAATTAAACATATCAAATACCAAATAGATATATATTAACTAAAAAACATTCTATTTTATTTCGAAAAACACTTTTAACAAGAAAATCAGCTTAAAATAAAAAATAATTTATGCATCTAATTATAAAAAAATATTGTATTTTGTTGAATGAAATTATTTTTAAACAAAATTCTAAGATTTAATATATTAGCCGTGTTTAAATATTTTTTTGTGGGATCTTTGTTACTTTTCCATCTAACGGTTGTAAATATTTTAAATGTCTTGCACGCCTCTATGATGAAATCAGTCGTGGATCATCCAATTAAGCTTGTAAAGCTCACATAGGTAATGCCTTCTATGTAATTATCAACTCTTGTATGCCTTATTCCACTACAATCAAAACATTTTGCACATTTAATTTGATAGGTTTTGTGATAATTTTTACATGACTTGTAAACTTTGTTTATCTTCTATATCTTTTTTTTATATTCACTATCGTGGAATCTGGAGGTGTCCTTGCCGAAGCAAGACTAATCCCCCAGTGTGTACAACCCACTCACAAGGTAGCAACACACACAGAGTTAACACAGCCGGGGACTCGAACTCAAGACCATGGGGAGCATACCCACGCCTTAAGTTGCGATCCACGACCGGGTGAGCTAGGGCCGAAGCCCATCTTCTATATCTTTTCTTTTGTCCTGCTATATTTTATATTTTTGTTAAATACTTTATTTTTTGTTGATTCAATAGAGCTTAATATGCTTTTTCTCTAGAATTAAAGTTTAGCATTTCTTACTCTTCTTATTGAAAAAGAGCAAAGAGAAAAACTAAATTAGGAAGATCTTTTTCATTTTGATATATAGAATGTAAAACAGAAGAAAAATTCTTAAATATTTCATTAATATCTATTTTTATTATAAAATACATTACTTTATCTTCTATTAAGTCACAATTGCATCTATGCAATTTAGATTTAATGTTTTTTATTAAGTAATTTATTACTTTTTCATCTCTTTTTATAAGAGTCATACAAGTTATAATATTAATTTAATAATTTTAGATATCCTAGATCTTTAATGCATATATTTTAACAAATTGACTCTAAGTTATTAAAATACAATAGTAATTATTGTTGGAGTTGATTGCGAACACCTTGGCTCCCAAAAGTCACTCGCAACCAAAATGTCTATTATATTTGAAAAGAAAAACATGAGATCATGCTATGCAACCCAATGAGACATTGATCCAATGAGGAATCTGATATTGAGATTAACTTATAATAATGTAAATTCAATTGAATAAACTTGAATAGATTACAATAAATACAATCAATGGTTATAAAATCACAAAGATGAAATGGTGGAAATAGGAGTCTTAACCTAGAATACAAATTAAGAACTTATTTAATCATTATTTTCATATTTTGATTATAGGAGAATAATCAACAAGATCCAACTTCAATCCGAAAGGAGATATGGATGCTATGTGTAATGGTGAAAAATTAGAATTTCACCCAATGTTGTAGTAAAACAGCTATTTTTGGCTTAGGGACTAATTATGTTAGGGAAAGAGGAATTTGATAGATCTAGTCTTCATAAATCTAGATTCTGATCAAATCCTAGGGGTTTTAAATGTGCCTCTTCTTTCCCTTTAATTTGAATTGATTTGATTAATAATGTTGAAAAGGATAAATATACTAAAATTGAAGCAATTATGCATGAGCTACAATTGTCAAATGGAACCATAAACCTATATTTGATCAATATGTAAGTGTTCAGATCTATTCCCAAAAGTTCATCCTGAATTGTCAAGATTGAAATGCCCATCGCTCTAGTCCTCGAAAAAAAATTCCATCTGAAAGGGAATCTGTTTGTCTCTATGAATAATGGTGATTCTAAAAAATGTAACTTGATACATGGTCTTGCACACAATACAGAAGGGAAAATGGTTGGGAATAGGAATTTGCCTTAGGTCAACCCCAGTTTTAAAATTAACCATAAAATAGAATTGAATTGTAAATGAAGTACTATAATAGAAATGATTTCCTTTTGAGGCAAAATGCTAAAAAATGACTAACACACTAATGATATACCTCTTTATGAAGTTTTGTTTGTATTCATAGAAATTAGGGTTTCATTTAGTCTTCATAAAATATATAACATGAATATCATCTCCAATTCTTTAATCTTGACTTCACTTCTACTCCAATGCTTGAAATAAGATTGATTACTTGCTCACTTTAATTTAAATACTTGATGAATATGTGTGATGTTAGATTGATTAGGATTAAAATGAGAGGGGTAAATCTCCTTTTATACTTGCCAGTCGAAAAACAACTTAATTTTCCAACATGACCAACATGGGATCTAGGTTCCCACTCATTTCAACTTATCAATGTGAGGTCCCAAAATGGGTCCAAATTAGGAGGATCGGGACATGGGTTCTCTGCAATTGATCAATCAGGGACTCAAAAATTTGGGGTAGCAAGTGTGTATGTTGAAAATATTGAATTTGGTGCATAGTGTGAGTAGAATCAAGGTTTTGATCAGGCCTTGGTAGACGAAATCCAAGGTGAGGGCCCAAATGAGGAGACAATTATAAGGGAGTACAATATAGGATGCTACATTTATCCCCCACTTTACTAGGAGTATGATACTAAGCATACTCTTGGTAATGTACAAAGTTTTGGCATTGAAAACTTTCATCAAGATATCAAAGAGACAAGACACAGTAAGCCCCCAATGGACTTTAGGATCTTACTATTGCAAATTTGATGTTGATGCTTGTCATTAATGTCAACATATTATTTTGGGATTGGTGATCTGCAAGATATGTTCCCTGAATCTTTGGTGCTCTGGAAGATGTGTTACAATTAATATTTAGTGTGATTTGTTCATGTTGGTGGTGATTCGGATTTCTCTATTTACCAGATATGATATTGATCAATTGTATTCATAATTATCTTTGTTCCATTATTATTTTAGCTAATTTTGGTAGTGCTATTTTGGGTGTAGATTTGATCCAGAATTTGAGAATGAGAAACAACATTTATGTAGTGTATGAGTCATAATTTTGGTCCAGTGTTTGTGATGGATGTAACATGTAGATCTAATTGATGATGTGTGTTGTGGTATGGTCTACATCTCATTCCCTTCCATGACCAAAATCTTTAGTGTTGACCTATTTTCAAATCTTTGTATGGCCGACTTAAAATATTGTGTTGTTCAAAGATAGTATAAAGAAGAGGATGAATGTGAGTAATGATGTATGGAAGACGTACAAGACTCAAAAAGGATAAATCTGATTAATGTTGATATGTAAAGTGTGTTGTTGTTGAGCGACACTGGAAGCACTTCTGGTATTACAGATTATGTTATAGTATTGGATTCTCTTTTCTTTCTTCTTCCTTTGGTAGTGATATTTTCTGGGCAGTGAGCCCTCCTATAGTGAGCATTTTGGCAGTGATCCATCCTTTTGTAAAAATCACCTTAACTGGTGTCACCTTTACCAGTGTTATATATTGAGAACTAACATTCTCCATGGTTTTTCCCTTCTTGGGTTTTCCACATCATATCTGGTGTTCATTGTGTGATCTCTTTTGTAATTTTTCTTTCATGCTATATTTGTTTCAATTAATTTTGTTGGTTATTATAAATTTGTGAAAGAATTCAAGAAAGAGTTTAGTTGTCAACTAGTTCACCCCCCTCATAATATTTCAGACCATTCAACCATTCAACAATTGGTATCAAGCTTTGGTTCCTTGGAAAAGAGCATAACCACTTGAGGTAGATCCTAATCTGATGGCACATAAATTATCTCTTCCTATCTTTGAAGGATCCAACTATAGCTTCTAGAAAGTGAAGATGAGAGGTTACCTGATCTGCTTGGGCTGAAACACTTGGAAAGCAATGGAAACTAAGTATGTACAACCGACAAATGGTCTTACCATTTTGAATGAGATTCAAGCCTATGAAGAAAATAAAAAAGTGAGGTGTGGAATTAACAAAGGTTATTTCATTGAATATTGCTCATGAGGTTTGGAAAAAGCTGAGGGATATCTATGAAGGAAATGGTAGAGTTAAGCTATAAAAGCATCTGACAGCTAAGTGCAAATATGAGAACTTGAGAATGGATGAAGGAGAAGATATAACAAGCTATTTTCAGAAGGTTGACAGTGTAGTAAATGAAATCAGAGAACTTGGCGACACCTTGACAGATGAAGACATCATTAAGAAGATTTTGATGTCTCCACCAGAAAGATACAATGATAAGATCTTTGCTATTGAATAAACTTATGATTTGAAGATGTTGGGAACAACTATATGGCACCTTGTCTGCATTTGAGATAAAGAAGTTTAGAAAAGAAAAAGCTAAATTTGAGATTTCCTTTAAATCCTCTAAGGAAGATTCGGAAGATGAAAGCTCAAGGATGAGATGGAAGTGAACTTTGTAAGGAGATTAAAGAAAGGCAATGACAAATATAAAGGTATGATATCTTTTAGATTCTTTAGATGTGGAAAGATTGATCATAAAGCTACTAGATGTCTAGAAAAATGATTAAGACAAAAATTCAGGGAGAATAAAAGGAAGTTTAATAAGAAAGCCTATTATGTTAGATACGATGTTGGTATTTCAGATGATGAATTAGACTATGAAGATGGTGACTGTTTATTTTTTATAGAAAAGAATGTACCTAATATTGATGTTTCTAATACTATTGCTACTACCTTACATGCTAGGAGAGATAAAAATGAATGGTTGATTGATAGTGAATGCTCAAACCATATGAATCATGATAAAAGTAAGTTCATAAAGCTTGAGAAATATGATAGAGGCTATGTTAGGTTTGGAGATGATCAGACAACACAAATTTTAGGAATTGGATCTATTAGTTTTGATGGAAAACATAATATTGACAATGTTTACTATGTGAAGGGTTTGCATCATAATCTCTTGAGTGTTGGGAAAATGTGCAAAAATGGTTACGATGTTTTTTAGGATGATGGTTATGAGATCCAAAAGGGATCTAGAATTGTTATTGCAGCAGAGAAAAAGATTGTTGGAAACATGTATCAAATAGAACGAGCTACAAGACACTGCTTGTTATCTCAGATCAATGATAGTTGGCTCTGGCACCAGAGGATGTGTCATATCAAAATTGATAATTGGATAAATATTAGTTAATCAAGTGCAACAAGAGGTTTGTGAAGGCTGACCAAACTAAATAACACTATTTGCAAGGAATTTCAAGTAAGAAAGCAGACGAAAGGAACATTTAAAGGAAAGGAAAAAATCGTCCACCGAATTATTGGACTTAGTGCACACAGATATATACAGTCCTACTAGAGAAAGGAGTATACAAGGTGAAAGATATTTCATGTTGTTAATTGATGATCATTCAAGAATATCATGGGTTACACTTTTAAGAGAGAAATCAGAAGCATTAGAAAAATTTCAAGATATTCAAAGAAAGAGTAGAGAATGAAGTTGATAGAAAGATTAAGTGTTTGAGGTCTGATAGAGGAGAATAATTAATTTTTGATGAGTTCAACAACTTCTATGAGTGGCATGGTATTAAAAGGCAACTATCTGCCCCTAAGATACCACAACAGAATGGTGTAGTAGAAAGGATGAATCAAACAATACAAGAGGTAGCTAGAACAATAATTAAAAGAGCATAACTACTATAAGTCTACTAGAGAGAAGCAATTCACACAACAGTCTACACTTTTAACAAAATTCTATACCACAAAAGATATGGAATGACATCATATGAACTATGGCATGGTAGAACTCCGATAGTGAAATATTTCAAGGTATTTGGAAGCAAATGTTATATCCAGAGAGACAAGAATAATCTTGGAAAATTTGACAGTACAACAAATGAAGGCATATTCCTAGGATATTCTACAAAGAGAAAGGAATATCGGTGTTACAACAAATTATTGAACAAGATTGGTATGAAGTGCAAGTGTGAAGGTTGATGAAGAAATTTCTAAAGATTGAAAATTTTGCATGTTATGAATATGATGAGTCTGCGAACAACTAAAGAGAAGAGGAAACTAGAGAACAAGAGAAAGAAAAAGCAACTAGGATGCTCTAGTGTTTGCATCTAAAACTCCAAGGTATGTATAAAAGAATAATTCAGTAGATCAAATCATTGGAGATAACAATAGAGGAATAATTACAAGAAGTAAAGAAGCTCAAGAACAATTTTTGTTATGTTTACTGTCTAAGACTAAACCAAGAACAGTAGAAGAAGCTTGCAATGATTAAAGTTGGATAAAGGAAATGAGAGAAGAGTTAGACTAAATTGAGAAAAATCAAACTTGGGAACTAGTTCACAAATCGGAAGATAAGAATGTGATTGGAACAAAATGGGTATTCTGAAACAAGATTAATGAGGATGGAAAAGTTGTGAGAAATAAAGAAAGGTTGGTTTGAAAAGGTTACACACAAGTTGAAGGCATTGACTTTGAGGAGACATGCCCCTATTGCTCAAATGGAAGCAATTGGGATGTTTCTTGCTTTTATAGATTTTAAGGATTTCAAGGTTTATCAAATGAATGTAAAGCTAGCATTTTTTTATGGAGAGCTGAAAGAAGTAGTTTACATCGAACAACTGAAAGGATTTAAGTTGGCAGATGATCCAAAAATTGTTTGCAGATTGAAGAAGGCTCTATATGGATTAAAATGGCATCCTAGAGCTTGCTATGGAAGGCTAGATAAGTATTTGATTGATCAAAGTTTTCAAAAGGGATCTACTAATAGTAGTCTTTATTACAAAATTGACTCAGATAAAATCTTAATTATTGTAGTTTATGTTGATGACATAATATTTGAAGGAAATGAAGGCGTATGCAGAAATTTTGTTAAGGACATGCAGAAGCAATTTGAGATGTCCATGTTTGGTGAGTTAAATTTCTTTCTTGGTGTACAAGTAAATAAGAATAGTAAAGGAATTTTTATTTCTTAGTCTAAATACTTTAAAGAGTTGTTAGAGAAGTTTGGGTTGGAGAATTCACCAAATGCAAGTTAACAAAAGATGATAAATCTTCTAAAGTCGATGCAAGTTAGTATAGATCAATAATTAGAGGACCGTTATATATGATTTCTACCCGACCGAATATTATGTATGTAGTTTCCTTGGTGGCTTCAACAAGAACCAAAAGAATCACATGTTGTGGCAATAAAAAGAATTTTTAGATATTTAAAAAGAATAGAAGAGTTTGGTTTGTGGTATCCCATAAATTCATATTTCACTTTGACAACTTATCTAGATGTAGATTGGGTCAAGAGTGTTGATGATAGGAAATGTACAAGTGTTGAGGCATTCTTTCGTGGCTCCCAGCTGGTTACTTGGTCTAGTAAGAAGTAGGATTTTGTGTCTCTATCTAAATTTGAGGCTAAATATATTGTGACATATTCATGTTGCACATAGATACTATGGATGAAGTGGGCTTTGAAGGATATCAGTGTATTGTTTAATGAACCAATCTCAATTGTGTGTGATAACACCAGTGCATAAATATTTCTAAAAATCTGGTACAACATTCCAAAACAAAGGATATATCTATTCTCTATCACTTTCTAAGAGAAAAGGTGTTGGAAAATGAAGTAAAGCTTGATTATATACCTAAGAGCATATATCTTAACAAAGGTGTTGTGTAAGGATACTTTTGAGTATCTCCAATAGAAGTTAGGGGTATTACCCTTCCTATTTGAATTGATGTACATTTGGATGTGCATTGGTCCAGTGAACTGCTTGAATATTCTTATTTGGACTAGTGCTTGGGTGCTTCCTCTTGGGGGAGCAAGTGAATTTCATAGGGGGAGTTATGCTCGCCTTTGTCCTTAATGTCAAAGGGGGAGAATGTTTTAAATGTGATGTTGATGGTTGTCATTGATGTCAACATATTGTTTTGGGATTGGTGATCCAAAAGATGTGTTCCTAGAATCTCTGGTGATCCGGAAGATGTGTTACAGTTAATATTCAGTGTGGTTTGTTCATGTTGATGGTGATCCAGATTTCTCTATTTACTAGATATGGTATTGATCAATTAAACCCAAAAGTATCTTGGTTCCATTCTTATTTTTGCTAAGTTGGGTAGTGTTATTTTGGGTCTGGATTTGATCCAAAATTCAAGAATGAGTAACAACATTTGTGTAGCATATGAGTCATGGTTTGGGTATTTGTGATGGATCTAACATGTTTATTTGACTGATGATGTGCAATGTGGTATGGTCTACTTCTCACTCCCTTTCACCACCAGAATGTTTAGTGCTGACCTATTTTCAAATCTATGTTTGGCCGACTTAAAATATTATGCTATTTGAAGACAATACAAATAAGAGGATGAATATGGGCAATGATGTATGGAAGATGTGCGAGACTAAAAAGGATATATCTAATTAATGTTGATATGTGAAGTGTGTTGTTGTTGAGCAGCACCAGAAGCAATCTCGACATTGGATATTATGTTACAGTGGTGGATTCTCTTTTCTTTCTTCTTCCTTCGACAGTGAACCTTTTTGGGCAATGAGCCCTCCTACAGTGAACATTCTGGCAGTGATCCATCCTATTATAAAAATCACCTTAACTGATGTTATATATTGAGAACTAACATTCTCCATGTTTTTTCCTTCTTGGTTTTTCCATATCATATCTGGTGTTCATTGTGTGATTTGTTTTGTGTATGTGCATTGATAGTATATCTATTTCAATCAATTATGCTGGTTATTTTCTGGATCTATGAAAGAATTCAAGAAAGAGCTTAGTTATCAATTGATTTCCCCTCCCCCCTCTTAGTATTCTAGACCATTCAACCATTCAACACTTACTACTTCAATATCAAGGTAAAATGGACATCATAAGGGAAATGGAGAGAGAATCATGATTGCTAGCCTAGTAAGATTTGCTTACTATGAGTCATGAATTTTTTTTTACCAAATTACAAAGCAAAAGGTTCAATTCATAAAGTAACTTGAGTATCAAAATATGCGATAGTGTATGCATAAAGTAAAACATTGAGAAAAGTGTATTGCCCCATGTTAAAGTGATTGCAACGCCTTATCGGGAGTTATTGCTTTAAGGTAGAATGCATCCAAAAGACAAGATGTTGCAGGAGCATCCAGGGGTGTAAGGGCAATCCTGCATCACCCAAAAATATTTCTTTTTATTTAGTTTTCTATTAATGTTGTTGCAGTTCTGGATACCCATTTGGATGAAACTCTAATAATTGTCAAGCTGCTTTTACTAGCCGACTGCCAAAAATAGAAGGTTTTTATTTGAAGGCGGATGGAGCTCAAAATTTACAGGAAGATTAAGGAAGGAAAAATAAGCTCATTGGTGAAAGAATTAGGTCAAAATGGTTTGAAATTTATTAAAGTTTCAACTTCCCGAAAAAACTAAAAAAATTCTTTCAAGTCAGATTTGAGGCATTAAATAGTGTCAAATGGGCCCAAAAATGGAGGGAATTGGTAGAGTGGATTCTTAACGTATTCTATGCTTAGAGATATTTTTGAAGCTTCAAACGGTTTGTAAATTCAATTCCCAGATCAAAAGTTATGGCTGCTAGAAGTTGGACAATTTTTGAAAAGTTTTAATTTTCAAATCTGCCTGTATTTTCAAATTTCCAATTTCATATTTTGGCATTTGTCTGCCATTTGGTAATTTCTATATTGTAATTCCAGCTCCAAAATAGAAGAAATTCTATTTAAGACTCATATATAGAAACTTGGGAGTGAGTTGTTGGAGTTGTTGTATGTGAGTTTTTGGAGTTGTGTTTTTGAGAGTTTGGTTTTGGGTTGGAAAATTTCTTTGTAAAGGGTTTACAGAAAACTTTGTAAGATGTGTGTTGCAGCTTGTGAGGATTTATTCCTATAGATTATAATTGCATGTATTGCATTTTTTGTAATAGCATATTTGTCAATAATAAAATATTATCTTCTATGTCTTTGATTGCAAATCGTTGTGTTTTTCTTTCTCTCAAGTTGTGCCCTCATCAAGTGGTATCAGAGCGGGTTGTTCTTGAGTGTGTGGACAGATTGTCGAAAGTGAGGTAGTTCATATCAAGATTTGTGATTGTGGGCTCATTTTCAAGATGCCTCCAAGAGTGATGCATGGTGGCAGAAATGTTGGTGCCAAAAATGTTGGCGGAAGAAATGCTTTGGCAAATGAGAGTTTGAGAGACCTCCAGAGAGAGATTGATGCATTGCAGGAAGAGTTTAGAAGAGGGTTTAATCCGAGGAGAGGAGAAATTGATGAAGGAGAGGTTGAAGATTCATCCTCAAGTGAATCAGAAGAAGCAATAGATCAGGATTAGGCTTGATTGTTGACGGTCATTTCTCAGATTGGGAAGAGACCCAAAATTGAAGTTTCAAATTATTTTGGGAATTTGAACCCAGAAGAGTTGATTGATTGGATTAATTAATTGGAGGAATATTTTGAATATGAGGAGATAGAAGACCTAGGTCAGGTCAAGTTTGCAAAGATAAAGCTGGAATGTCATGCAAATATGTGGTGGAAAGAGGTCCAACTAGACATAAATCAAAGAGGAAAGGGAAAGATAACCAGATGGGATTGCATGGTTGATAAATTGAAGAAATAATTCATTCCTATGGCCTATGGACTATGAGATAGATTTTCTAAATAAATTACAAGGGTTGAAGCAAAGAAGCAAATTTGTGGAGTACACAAAAGAATTTTACAAAATAATTATCAAAATAGGCCATGCAGAGGCCAACAAGGAAAAGGTTGTTTGTTATCTGAATGGGTTAAGGCCAAGTATTTAAGAGGAGCCAAGTCTAGTCAGAATGGCCAGTATTGAAGAAGAATATCAATTTGCTTTGAAAGTGGAGGAAAATTTAAATAAAATATTTGAAGGTAAGCAAAAAGGGAAATCCCAAGGCAACAGAGGTGGTGGAAAATCTTTCGGAATCTAAAATGAAGATCTGAAGAAAAATGATGAAGTGGGCACTAGCCGAAATCAAAAGGGTGATAATTCATATAGCCCATGTAATCAGAATAATAGTGAATGATGAGGAAGAGGAAGAGGAAGGCCTGGACAAGGGTCTCGGAGAGGTGGTTTCAGAGGAACTTGTTTTCAATGTGGTGAAGAAGGGCATGGAGCCTTTGACTGTCCACAACACAAAGGAAGGAGAGATAGAATAAATGAAGGCCATGCACAAGTCATGCATGTAGATGAGGAACCTTAATCAAAACATTCTGATGATGGAAAAAGGGGAGAGGCCCTAGTTATCAAGAGAACCTTGATGAATGAGGTGAAAGAACCATATCAGAGGCAAAGTTTATTTCGTACCCAATGCAAGTGTAAGGATAAATGTTGTAATGTGATTATTGACAATGGGAGCACTAATAATCTAGTGTTTGAATAAATGGTTACAAAGTTGAAGCTGAAGAGAGAAATACAACTGTAGTTGTATCAGATATCTTGGTTGCAAAATGACCACAAGGTTTTTGTCAATGAACGATGTTTGGTGAAATTCAAGATTGGAAGTTACCATGATGAGGTACTCTGTGACATCATACCTATGGATGCATGTCACATGTTGTTAGGAAAGCCATGGCAGTTTGATAGGAGTGGTGTACATCATGGTCATTCTAATACCTACACCCTAACAAAGGATGAAGTTCTCCATAAGTTGAAGCCACTAAGGGAGGTGGAAGAAAAGGTATGTAGTAATTCCAGAATATTTTTTGTGGATGGAAGGAAATTTTTGGAAGGCATGAAACATGAACCTGTGTGTTTTTCTTTAATTCATAGAGTGGATAAAGAAGATAGTGTAGAGGTGCCAGTAGAAGTTTCTGGTTTGTTGGATGAGTTTCAGGACATCATGTTTGATAATGTACTTAAGGGTTTACCACTTGTGAGTAAGATTAGTCATCAGATTGACTTGATCCTTGGAGCCAATTTGTCAAACAAGGCAGCCCATAGAATGACTTTACCAGAAAATGAAGAGTTGGACCAATAGGTTCAAGAGTTATTGAGGAAGTAATTGATATGAGAGAGTCTGATTCCATGTCTGGTAGCTGTAGTACTTGCACCAAAGAAGAATGGAGAATAGAGGATGTGTACATACTTTAGGGACATAAACAAGATAACAATAAAGTACAGATTTCCCCCGCCAAGAATAGATGACCTTATGGACTGCTTGAGTGGAGTGGAGCACTTCAAAAAGATTGATCTGAAGATTGGATATCACCAGATCCAGATTAGAGAGGGGGACGAATGGAAGACCGCCTTCAAAACCAAAGAAGGCTTGTATGAGTGGTTAGTCATGCCTTTTGGGCTAACCAATGCACCGAGCACATTCATGCGGCTCATGAACGAGGTATTAAAAGAATTTTTGGGTAAGTTTATTATTGTGTACCTCAATGATATTTTGATTTTCAGCAAGACATTGGAGGAGCATTTGATATATATCCATAGAGTTTTTGAGAAGTTGAGAGAGGAGAAATTGTTGATTAATTTGAAGAAGTGTACTTTTGTGAAGGAGGAGTTAGTGTACTTGGGGTTTGTTGTCTCGACAGAAGGTCTTAAGATGGACCTAGAGAAGGTGAAGACTATTTTGGAATGGCCTATCCCAAGGACTGCTACTGGAGTGAGATCTTTCCATGGTTTGGATAGTTTCTATAGGAAGTTCATTAGAAACTTCAGTAGCATTTGTGCACCCCTGACTGAAACAATGAGAGGGGATAGAAAAGAATTCAGGTGGAGTATGGGAGTGGAAAATAGTTTGGATTTGTTGAAGAAGAAGGTGACAGTGCAACCTATTTTAGCCCTTCCAGATTTCAATAAGGTGTTTCAAGTGGATTGTGATGCCAATGGTAATGCCATTGGAGCTATATTGAGCCAGGAAGGAAGGCCCATTACATATTTCAGTGAAAAGCTAAATGATGCAAAGAAGAAATATTCTATTTATGATCAAGAATTTAATACAATAGTTCAAGCATTAAACAAATGGAGACACTATCTATTGCTAAAGAAATTTGTTTTATACATTGATCATCAGGCATTGCAGTACTTGGATAGTTAGGAAAAATTGAATTAGAGACATTTGAAATGGGTGGAGTTTTTGCAAAGTTATACTTTTTTCTTGAAGCACAGGAGTGGGAGGTCTAACAGGGCTACAGATGCCTTAAGAAAGAAGCGGATTTTGTGGATATAAATGCAATTTGAAGTGGTTGGATTCAATAAACTAAAAGCATTGTATCTTGAGGAGTGTGATTTTGCAGAAGCTTGGAAATCTTGTAAGGAATTTGCTACTTTAGACAGGATGAAGTGGTTGGATTTCATAATCCAGGATGATATCTTGTTTAAGGGAAGCTAGTTGTGCATTTTGAGGAGCTCCATGATAGAAAATTTGATTAAAGAGAATCATAGTGGAGGGATGGCAGGACACTTTGGTCAGGATAAGACCATTGCCATTATCAGTGAACATTATTATTTGCCTTAGTTATCCCAAGATGTAAATAAATTTGTGATGTAGAGCATCATGGACCCTCCCACAATCATATTGCAACTTATCCTTCTTTCTTCTTGAAAACTCAACTCTTCTTGTTTCACCTTCCTTCACTAGGCTTCACCAAGATGCTCAAATAGAACTATCAACCTCACCAAATTGTTCCAACACTTCCTAGGGCCTCTACATACCCTATTCCACTTTACCTAATGGGATTCACTCACCTTATCAACTAGTTATCTCACCAACCCTTACTCGGGTCCCTAAATAGGCCAATTCCCTAGTAGCTATGTTCAACGCGTAACCTAACCTTTCCTCAAAATAATCCCAAAACAAGTGAAAAAAAAATTACATATATGGATACCCTTTTGCAAGTTACACAACATATGTGAAAATAAACTATGGGTCTTTTCGACGAAATACTCAAACCAACACCCTGCTACACACCAACTAGGCCCAATTAGCTCTCTTTTCCAAAGCAAGTACCAACAAATGGTATGACCACAACTCCAAAAAAAAAAGTCTTGAAATTTTTTCCAAAACCATATATTTTCTAGGTTTCAAGATAATACACAATTATTTGATAGGTTAGATACTAAACCCCCCTTTTTAGGCCTAAAAAACTAGGGTCTCCTTGTTCAAACCCCAAAACACACTTCCAAATCTTGAAACTTGGTATTCACCATTAATTTACCATCCCCTAACATTGTTTCACATAAAAACACTATGTCCTTAAGATAGATCCTCTTCTTCTATACTCATGCCTCCATTTTCATGCTTTTTCTCACTCAATCTCTTACCCTAGGGTATCAACACTTCATCTCCACGTTATTCCCTTCACTCAAACCTGTTATTAGACAATAATATACATAATTAATGACCCATTACACAAGTATCAACAACCACATAAAGTGGAACGGGTCACATTTGCATTGTGACTCTCAGAATAACAATGAAATGGCCACCTACAACAGTCTTTAGGACAACCAATGAAAGTATATCAGATTTGAATGTAAAACCTTCAATAATATTATAAAATGATAGTACAAACAATCCTATACATTTCAAAATCCATTTACAATTGAAAATGAAGCAAAGAAGAAGAGTTTTAGACCAATAAAGTGCAGATTTTAGACCAAAATTGCAAGGAAAACCTTGTATTTTTATTGCGAAACCCCAAACTCTTACAATGCAAAGCAAATCCGACCCTCTACCTCTTCATTTTGGATCACAAAAAACATATTTAATCCTATTGCCTTCATGAAAACTGAAAACCAACTCTTAACCACCCATACAACCACTTTTGGGTGTTTACAACTTTAATTTATTGTCAAATTGACACTTTTAGTTGTCAATTGACAAGTTTTTAATCTTTTTGCATCTTGACACTTTATAATCAACTTTATTACCTTAATATGGTCACAAAAGACCTTATTAAACTTAAAATTCTCATTAAAAACTTATTCCACCCATTGGACCCCATTACATTACTCATTTTGACATTATATGCCCAACATGGCAATTTTGACAACTTATTACAAAATGACTCATTACATGAGCTTGATGACTCCCAATGGCATTATTATCCATGTTTAAAATATTCAATGGTCATTTTAACCTTATAGACTTAATTATTCATATATATTCATTATGGCCTCATGGTGGCCAATCTTGTCTTGGGTGCTCCTGCACCATACTCCTCGCCTCAAAAATTTCCAAGTCTCTTGGAAATGGTGTACCTGTAAGACAAAAAAACATAAAACCTACACCATCTTTCCCATGAGCATACTTTCCCCACATTTCTTCATCTTCTTCCATGATGGTTTCCTCTTTTATCTATCAGTCTTCAATCTGTAATCTTGAAGGACCTACTGCCTTACTCTGATACCACTATGATGCAAAGCATCATGCGCCCTCCTACAATCATATTGCAACTTATCCTTCTTTCTTCTTGAAAACTCAACTCTTCTTGTTTCACCTTCCTTCACTAGGCTTCACCAAGATGCTCAAATAGAACTATCAACCTCACCAACTTGTTCCAACACTTCCTAAGCCCTCTACATACCCTATTCCACTTTACCCAATGGGCTTCACTCACCCTATCAACTGTTTATCTCACCAACCCTTACTTGGGTCCCTAAATAGGCCAATTCCCTAGTAGCCCTATTTAGCGCGTAACCTAACCTTTACTCAAAATACTCCAAAAACAAGTGAAAAAAAATTACATAGATGGATACCCTTTTGGAAGGTACACAACATATGTGAAAATAAACTATGGGTCTTTTCGCTGAAATACTCAGACCAGCACCTTGCTACACACCAACTAGGCCCATTTAGCCCTCTTTTCCAAAGTAAGTACCAACAAAAGGTACAAAAACAACTGCAAACCAAAACAAAGTCTTGAAAAATGTTCCAAAACCATATATTTTCTATATTTCAAGACAATACACAATCATTTGATTGGTTAGATACTAAACCCCCCTTTTTAGGCCTAAAAAACTAGGGCCTCTTTGTTCAAAACCCAAAAGTCACTTCCAAATCTTGAAACTTGGTTTTCACTATTAATTTACCATCCCCTAACATTGTTTCACATAAAAACACTACCTCCTTAAGGTAGATCCTCTTCTGCTATACTCATGCCTCCATTTTCATGCTTTTTCTCACTCAATCTCTTACCCTAGGGTATCAACACTTCATCTCCATGTTATTCCCTGCACTCAAACCTATTATTATACAATAATATACATCATTAATGACACCTTCCACAAGTAACAGCAACCACATAAAGTGGAACGGGTCACATTTGCATTGTGACTCAAAATAACAATGAAATGGCCACTTACAACAGTCTTTAGGACAGACAATGAAAGTATATTAGATTTGAATGTAAAACCTTCAATAATAGTATAAAATGATAGTACAAACACTCCTCTACATTTCCAAATCCATTTCCAAAAAAAATTGAAGCAAAGAAGAAGAGTTTTAGACCAATAAAGTGTAGATTTTAGACCAAAATTGCAAGGAAAACCTTGTATTTTTATTGCCAAACCCTAAACTCTTACAATGCAAAGCAAATCCGACCCTCTACCTCTTCACTTTGGATCACAACAAACATATTTAAACCTATTCCCTTCATGGAAAATGAAAACCAACTCTTAACCACCCATACAACCACTTTTGGGTGTTTACAACTTTAAGTTATTGTCAAATTGACACTTTTAGTTGTCAATTGACAAGTTTTTAATCTTTTTTGCATCTTGACACTTTCTAATCAACTTTATTACATTAATATGGTCACAAAAGACCTTATTAAACTTAAAATTCTCATTAAAAACTTATTCTACCCATTGGGCCCCATTACATTACTCATTTTGACATTATTTGCCCAACATGGCAATTTTGACAACTTATTACAAAATGATTCATTACACGAGTTTGATGAGTTTGAATGACATTATTATCCATGTTTAAAATACCAAATGGTCATTTTTACCTTATAGACTTAATATCTCACATATATTCATTATGGCCTCATTGTGGCCAATCTTGTCTTGGGTGCTCCTGCAACATACTCCTCGCCTCAAAAATTTCCATGTCTCTTGGAAATGGTGTACCTGTAAGACAAACAAACATAAAAGTTGCACCATTTTGCCCTTTTAGTGTTCTCATCTTCACCTTGGGTTTGTATTTGTCATTCTCTTGAATTACCATCCATTCTTTATCTCTTGTACCCCACATTGCTTCTTTTTCCTCTTGAATCTTATCCTCAATGCTCTGATTAGGCTTCTCGCATCTGCTCTCTATCTGACCTGCATCTCCACATATGCCAAAACATTTGATACTCTGACTCTTTACCTTCATCTTCACTCTTAGTTCCCTATTCATTAGCAATATCAACAAAATCAAGAAGCAATAGCATGCCCCTTCCACCATCTAACTTCTACCAACATCCATTATCTTCACCATGTTTGGAATCTTTGTCACAATAACATACATCTGCAAAACAATCAGACTTACCACCCAAATACAACTCATAGTCTTATCATCAACATATTTCACCTCCATGATAGGAGAACTCACACTTTCACTAGCCTTCTCATGGCCCATCATCATCTTATCAACCAACTCAACTTCCTTTATCAACTCATTCCTCATCTCATTCCATTACCCTTGGCATACCAACTCTCTATCCAACTTCAAGGCTACATCATTAGCCTCACAATTCACTATCATAGGGGTGCTTTGTTGTACTATACCCTTTACTCATTCCAAAGGACATTCCATTGTCCCAATCAAAATCACTTTTGCATACTCAAGCCCTTCAAGAATTGATTCTTTGCTCTTATCTCCAACATCTTTGTCTTCCATCTCTATCTCAACTCTTAGAACCTCTTTCTCCTTAGGTTCATCATCTTCCTCACAAGCTAATTGCTGCTCTTTTCATTCTTGCCCTTCCAATGCACAAGTTACCTCTCCTCTAACATATTTATCCTCTTCTAGGATCTTTGTCTCAGCTCCATACACATCTCTACTATCAGCATCACCTTTTATCATACCATCATCCACTTTTTCTATCAGCAAATCAAATTTATCTTCTACTATGACCTCTCTAGGCTATCCTTGCCTTGTCATTGGCAATACAACAGCACTCTTACTCACATTTTCTCCTCTTCTTATATAGACCTCTAACTTATCTAAAGCACAATCTTTTACATCATCTAGCTGATATGTTGCATGTCCTATCAATGGACTCTTCATCTGCACAATCTCACTTGGCTCCTTCTCAAGGATTGCTTCCTTGTTCTCCTTCACCTCATACCTGCTCTTTACATTTGCTTCTTGCAACTTAGACTCTACCTTGTTTTCTTCAAGCCTAGAAATGACTTCTATCTCTATCTTTTCTGCATCCTTATGTTCCTCATACCTTAGGAACTCCCTTCTTGCAATCAACCTTCTTTGACATTCCCCATGCTGCCTTGTCATCCTACAATGATGTCATCACAAACTTTTTCCCATCCTTGTTAATAACATATGTATTTTCTCTACCATCATGTAGGGATTTAACATCAAATTGCCATACTCTACCCAAGATCATATGACAATCACTCAAAGGCATAATATCACATAGAATAGTATCATAATAAGAACCAATGCTGAAAGAAACACATGCTGGGTCTTTAACATCAACCCATTGATCATTGCTTATCCCATATGCTCTATAAGGTGACTCAAGAGGTGTCCTTGGGAAGTCCAACTCCTCAACCATCTCTACTAAGACTATATTTTCAAAAGAACCACTGCTAACAAAAACCTTACATACCTTACCCCTGCATTTGCATTGTGTTCGGAATATGGAGTGCCCTTGAGCATACCTTGCCCACATTTCTTCATCTTCTTCCATGATGGTTTCCTCTTTTATCTATCAGTCTTCAATCTATAATCTGCAAGGACCTACTACCTTGCTCTGATACCACTATGATGCAGAGCATCATGGACCCTCCCACAATCATATTGCAACTTATCCTTCTTTCATCTTAAAAACTCAAGTCTTCTTGTTTCACTTTCCTTCACTAGGCTTCACCAAGATGCTCAAATGGAACTATCAACCTCACCAACTTGTTACAACACTTCCTAGGGCCTATACATACCCTATTCCACTTTACCCAATAGGCTTCACTCACCCTATCAACTGGTTATCTCACCAACCCTTACCTGGGTCCCTAAATAGGCCAATTCCCTAGTAGCCCTATCCAGTGGGTAACCTAACCTTTACTAAAAATAATCCCAAAACATGTGAAAACAAAATTACATATATGGATACCCTTTTGGAAGGTACACAACATATATTAAAATAAACTATGTGTCTTTAGGACAAAATACTCAGACCAACACCCTGCTACACACCAACTAGGCCCAATTAGCCCTCTTTTCCAAAGCATGTACCAAGAAATGGTACGACCACAACTCCAAACAAAAACAAAGTCTTGAAAAATGTTCCAAAACCGTATATTTTTCAGGTTTCAAGACAATACACAATCATTTGAAAGGTTAGATACTAAACCCCCCTTTTTAGGGCTAAAACACTAGGGCCTCCTTGTTCAAACCCCAAACCTCACTTCCAGATCTTGAAACTTGGTATTCACCATTAATTTACCATCCCCTAACACTATTTCACATAAAAAGACTACCTCCTTAAGGTAGATCCTCTGCTGCTATACTCATGCCTCCATTTTCATGCTTTTTCTCACTTAATCTCTTACCCTAGGGTATCAAAACTTCATCTCCACGTTATTGCCTGCACTCAAACCTATTATTAGACAATAACAAACATCATTAATGACCCATTCCACAAGTAACAACAACCACATAAAGTGGAACGGGTGACATTTGCATTGTGACTCTTAAAATAACAATGAAATTGCCACCTACAACAGTCTTTAGGACAGCCAATGAAAGTATATCAGATTTGAATGTAAAACCTTCAACAATAGTATAAAATGATAGTAAAAACACTCCTCTACATTTCAAAATCCATTTCCAAAAAAAAATGAAGCAAAGAAGAAGAGTTTCAGACCAATAAAGTGCAGATTTTAGACCAAAATTGCAAGGAAAACCTTGTATTTTTATTGCGAAACCCTAAACTCTTACAATCCAAAGCAAATCCGACCCTCTACCTCTTAATTTTGGATCACAAAAAACATATTTAAACCTATTCCATTCATGGAAAATGAAAACCAACTCTTAACCACCCATACAACCACTTTTGGGTGTTTACAACTTTAATTTATTGTCAAATTGACACTTTTAGTTGTCAATTGACAAGTTTTTAATCTTTTTGCATCTTGACACTTTCTAATCAACTTTATTACATTAATATGGTCACAAAAGACCTTATGAAACTTAAAATTTTCATTAAAAACTTATTCTACCCATTGGACCCCATTACATTACTCATTTTCACATTATTTGCCCAACATGGCAATTTTGACAACTTATTACAAAATGACTCATTACATGAGTTTGATGACTCCAAATGGCATTATTATCCATGTTTAAAATATCAAATGGTGATTTTAACCTTATAGACTTAATATCTCATATATCTTCATTATGGCCTGATGGTGGCCAATCTTGTCTTGGGTGCTCCTACACCATACTCCTCGCCTAAAAAAATTCCATGTCTCTTGGAAATGGTGTACCTATAAGACAATCAAACATAAAACTTGCACCATCTTGCCCTTTTAGTGTTCTCATCTTCACCTTGGGTTTATATTTGTCATTCTCTTTAATTCCCATCCATGCTTTATCTCTTGTACCCCTCATTGCTGCTTTTTCCTCTTTAATCTTATCCTCCATGCTCTGATTAGGCTGCTCCCATCTGCTCTCTATCTGACCCGCATCTCCACATATGCCAAAACATTTGATACTCTGACTGTTTACCTTTATCTTCACTCTTGGTTTCCTATTCATTAGCAATATCAACAAAATCAAGAAGCAATAACATGCCCCTTCCACCATCTGACTTCTACCAACATCCATCATCTTCACCATGTTTAGAATCTCTGTCACAATAGCATACATCTGCGAAAAAATAAGACTTACCACCCAAAGACAACTCATAGTCTTATCATCAACATATTTCAACTCCATGCTAGGAGAACTCACACTTTCACTAGCCTTCTCATGGCCCATCATCATCTTATCAACCAATTCAACTTCCTTTATCAACTCATTCGTCATCTCATGCCATTCCCCTTGGCATACCAACTCTCTATCCAACTTCAAGGCTACATCATTAGCCTCACAATTCACTATCATAGGGGTACTTTGTTGTACTATACCCTTTACTCATTCCAAAGGACATTCCATTGTCCCAATCAAAATCACTTTTGCATACTCAAGCCCTTCAAGACTTGATTCTTTTCTCTTATCACCAACATCTTTGTCTTCCATCTCTTTCTCAACTCTTACAACCTCTTTCTCCTCAGGTTCATCATCTTCCTCACAAGCTAATTCCTGCTCTTTTCTCTCTTCGCCTTCCAATGCACAAGTTACGTCTCATCTAACATCTTTATGCTCTTCTAGTATCTTTGTCTCAGCTTCATACACTTCTATACTATCAACATCACCTTTTCTCATAGCATCCTCCACTTTTTCTGTCAGCAAATCAAATTTATCTTCTACTATGACCTCGCTAGGCCATCCTTGCCTTGTCATTGGCAATACACCAGCACTCTCACTCACATTTTCTCCTATTCTTATATAGACCTCTGACTTATCTAAACCACAATCTTTCACATCATCTAACTGATATGCCACATGTTCTATCAATGGACTCTTCATCTGCACAATCTCACTTGGCTCCTTCTCAAGGATTGCTTCCTTGTTCTCCTTCACCTCATACCTACTCTTTGCATCTGCTTCTTGCAACTTAGACTCTACCTTGTCTTCTTCAAGCCTAGAAGTGGCTTCTATCTCTGTCTTTTCTCCATCCTTATGTTCCTCATACCTTAGGAACTCCCTTCTTGCAATCAACCTTATCTTTGACATTCCCCACACTACCTTGTCATCCTACAATGATGTCATCACAAATTTTTTCCCATCCTTGTTAATAACATATGCATTTTCTCTACCATCATGTAGGGATTTAATATCAAATTTCCATACTCTACTCAAGATCATATGACAATCACTCAAAGGCATAATATCACATAGAATAGTATCATAATAAGAACCAATGCTGAAAGAAACACATGCTTGCTCTTTAACATCAACCCATTGATCATTGCTTATCCCATATGCTCTGTAAGGTGACTCAAGAGGTGTCCTTGGAAAGTTAAACTTCTCAACCATCTCTACTGAGACTATATTTTCAAAAGAACCATTGCTAACAAAAACCTTACATACCTTACCCCTGCATTTGCATTGTCTCCGGAATTCAGAGTGCCCCTGAGCATACCTTGCCCACATTTCTTCATCTTCTTCCATGATGGTTTCCTCTTTTATCTATCAGTCTTCAATCTGTAATCTTCAAGGACCTACTGCCTTGCTTTGATACCACTATGATGCAGAGCATCATGGACCCTCCCACAATCATATTGCAACTTATCCTTCTTTCTTCTTGAAAACTCAACTCTTCTTGTTTCACCTTCCTTCACTAGGCTTCACCAAGATGCTCAAATAGAACTATCAACCTCACCAAATTGTTCCAACACTTCCTTGGGCCTCTACATACCTTATTCCACTTTACCCAATGGGATTCACTCACCCTATCAACTGGTTATCTCACCAACCCTTACTCGAGTCCCTAAATAGGTCAATTCCCTAGTAGCCCTATTCAGCAGGTAACCTAACCTTTACTAAAAATAATCCCAAAACACATGAAAACAAAATTACATATATGGATACCCTTTTGGATGGTACACAACATATGTGAAAATATCTATGGGTCTTTTGGATGAAATTCTCAGACCAGCACCCTGCTACACACCAACTAGGCACAAATAGCCCTCTTTTCCAAAGCAAGTACCAACAAACAGTATGACCACAACTCCAAACCAAAACAAAGTCTCAAAAAGTGTTCCAAAACCATATGTTTTCTAGGTTTCAAGACAATACACAATCATTTGATTGGTTAGATACTAAACCCCCCTTTTTAGGGCTAAAAAACTAGGGCCTCCTTGTTCAAACCCTAAAACTCATTTAGATCTTGAAAATTGGCATTCATCATTAATTTACTATCTCCTAACACTATTTCACATAAAAACACTACCTCCTTAAGGTAGATCCTTTGCTACTATACTCATGCCTCCATTTTCATGCTTTTTCTCACTCAATCTCTTACCCTAGGGTATCAACACTTCATCTCCACATTATTCCTTGCACTCAAACCTATTATTAGACAATAATATACATCATTAATGACCCATTACACAAGTAAAAGCAACCACATAAAGTGGAACAGGTCACATTTGCATTGTGACTCTCAAAATAACAATGAAATGGCCACCTACAACAGTCTTTAGGACAACCAATGAAAGTATATCAGATTTGAATGTAAAACCTTAAATAGTAGTATAAAATTATATTAAAAACACTCCTCTACATTTCCAAATCCATTTCCAATCGAAAATGAAGCAAAGAAGAAGAGTTTCAGACCTATAAAGTGCAGATTTTAGACCAAAATTGCAAGGAAAACCTTGTATTTTTATTGCCAAACCCTAAACTCTTACAATGCAAAGAAAATCCGACCCTCTACCTCTTCATTTTGGATCACATAAAACATATTTAAACCTATTCCCTTCATGGAAACTGAAAACCAACTCTTAACCACCCATACAACCACTTTTGGGTGTTTACAACTTTAATTTATTGTCAAATTGACACTTTTAGTTGTCAATTGATAAGTTTTTAATCTTTTTGCATCTTGACACTTTCTAATCAAATTTATTACATTAATATGGTCACACAAGACCTTATGAAACTTAAAATTTTCATTAAAAACTTATTCTACCCATTGGACCCCATTACATTACTCATTTTGACATTATTTGCCCAACATGGCAATTTTGACAACTTATTACAAAATGACTCATTACATGAGTTTGATGACTCCAAATGGCATTTTTATCCATGTTTAAAATATCAATTGGTAATTTTAACCTTATAGACTTAATATCTCATATATCTTCATTATGGCCTCATGGCGGCCAATCTTGTCTTGGGTGCTCCTGCACCAATTTGTGCAGAGTTGTAGAGTATGCTAGATGACTAAATAAGTAAGTCTGAATGCAAGGTTGTATTAGCCATTACCTATACCAGAGAGGGCATGGGAAGTGATGAAGCACATCAATGAGATGAATCTGCAATATAAGGTGAAGGTAGATCAGAAAAGGAGGTATAAGAAGTTTCAAATTGGAGATGAGGTGATGGTTCATTTAAGAAAGGAAAGGTTTCTAGTGGGGACATATAATAAGTTGAAGATGAAGAAGTTTGGTCCCTACAAGATAGTGAAGAAGCATGAATCTAGAAATGCATATGAGGTAGAGCTACCGGAAGGAATTAACATGTCCCCTGTGTTGAACATTTCAGACTTAACAGACATGAAGATGGTACAGAGGAGGAGACAATAATAAAATAGTTCGAAATTCCTACACCTACTTCAGAGAAGGAGGAGATCAAAGAAAGTCTGGATAGCCGTGTGAAAAGTACCAAGAACAAGCAGTATGAGGAGTATCTGGTGAAATGGAGGGGTAGACCTATTAAATATTCATCATGGTTGTCCAAGGCAAAGGTTGACCATTTGGTTTTCCCTCAACCAATTGAGACATGACGAGGTCAATTCTCAATCTACCCCGGGTGTCTGATGCAGGAGCAATCGGTGGTGTAAGGACAATCCTGCATCACCCAAAAATATTTATTTTTGTTTAGTTTTATTTTAATGTTGTTGCAGTTTTGGATACCCATTTGGACGAATAAGAGATTCCAATTCTCGGAATTGTCAAGTTGATTTTTCTAGCCTACTGCCAAAAATAGCAGGTTTTTATTTGAAGGCGAACGAAGCCCAAAATTTATAAGAAGATTAAGGAAGGAAAAGTAATCTTATTGGTTAAATAATCAAGTCAAAAGAGTTAATGGTTTGAAAGTTATTAAAGTTTCAATTTCCTGAAAAACCAAAAAAAATTCTTCCAAGTTAGATTTGAGGCATTAAACGGTTTCAAACGGGCCCAAAAATGGCGAGAATTGGCAAAGCAGATCTTTAGTATATTCTACACTCAGAGAGTTTTTCAAGGCTTCAAATGGCTCATAAATCTGATTCCCGAATCAAAAGTTATGGCTGCCAAAAGTTGGACAATTTTCAGAAAGTTTTAATTTTTGAATCTGGCTGTATTTTCAAATTTTCAATTTCATATTTTGGCATTTATCCACCATTTGGTAATTTCTATATTGTAATTTTAGCTCCAAAATAGAAGAAAAACTATTTAAGACTCATATGTAGAAACTTGGGAGTGAGTTGTTGGAGTTATTGTATGTGAGTTTTTGGAGTTGTGTTTTCGGGAGTTTGGTTCTAAGTTGGGAAATTTCTTTGTAAAGGGTTTCCAGAAAACTCTGTAAGTTGTGTGTTGCATCCTGTGAGGATTTATTTCTCTAGATTGTAATTGTACGTGTTTCATGTTTGTAATAGTATTATTTGCCGATAATAAAATATTATCTTCTGTGTCTTTTATTGCAAATCATTGTGGTTCTCTATCTCTCTGGTTGTGCCCTCATCATAAGCACTTTACCACAATGATATTCCCCCAATAAAGTACAAATCAAAGGATAATGGTCACAAAAAATAAAACACATAAGGGTTTCACTAACTCTAGGGTTAGTATGCTCTTATGATAAATAATATATATCATGAATATATCTTTCCATTTAATTGACCTCATCCCTCAAAGGAAGTAGAACCACAATGGAAGAAAGGCACATGTAGTCAACATGGAAGAGACTAAAAGAGATCTCAAGACTTGGTATCATCCCCAAGTAGACAACACAAGGGACAACAAATAGAATAATCGAGATACAAATAGAGAAATGGCACAAGCAAGAGAGGAGAGAGATAGTCTACAACACGAATGAAATAATCAAGCAAATCATTTACCTCCCAATCTTTCTAACCATTGTTTTGGGAAGGTGGACAAGATGTAAGAGGAGAAATTTTGATCATGGTAGATGGAGCTACTGCAACTTCTAAACAAGGACCATGCTCTAATGATGAGTCACTTTGTTTGTCACTAGGAGCTAGGATTAGTGCTTTTGAAAATTGTTTAGATAAATCATTATCAACATCGACAAGCTCATGCATATCCTAAGAATAATTACCATCAATATTGTTATTATGAACATCATTTTCATCCATTTCTTCTTCAATATTAATAAAAATAGGATCTCTAATACGAATAAAACATGAACCATCACCTTCGTTAGGAATTTTTAATCTTGGTGATTTAGGTTGAACTTCCTCCCTAGGGTTAGGAGAAGGTTGGAAAAATGGGACCAAGTCAAAATTTGGTGTCTTCGGAGAGGAAATAGGTTGAGAAGAAATCTCACAAGCCTTAGCATAATGTATCCATCGGTGTTCTCTCACACAATGATTTCTTTTAGTTTTAGCCAAGGTTTGTGGAGGTTTAGGATCAATGGACATAGGCTTCTTCTCTTCCTTTAAAGGAGGAGGAATGGGAGAAGGCCTAATAGGTTGAAAGATAAGACATGTTAGGAGCTTCCCTTTGTAAGATATAGGAGGTGGGACCATAACATATATAGGAGGAATAAAAGGTGTAGGAACGAGACTAGGTCCATCATGAGGAGGAGGAATAGTTCGAGGATCTCTAGGGTTACTCAAAGATAAGATCATCTCACTCTTCCACTTTTTATAAGATTGAAAAAGAGAATCACTTCAAGGCTTAAGAGGTTAAAATTGTGTAGGACAAAAGTAATCAAGGTTGACATCTCCATGCCTCACTATGGGTTGGTACATGCTATGATTAATTGTTATGATTTTGTCATTATGATAGAATTTTAAACATTTATGAATAGTAGAAGGGATATCTTTCATGGAAGTGAGCCAAGGATATTCTAACTTCACACAAAATTCATTGGCTGTAAGAATGCTAATAAAAATGACATCTAAGAATTTAGTACCAGACTCAATGGGAAGAGTAATAGGACTAATAATAGGACAAGAGAAATCATCATACACCTTAACCACTACATTAGATTTATCATATGTCACTTGATGTAATTGTAAAGTATAAATATATTCATCAATGATCACATTCACCATACATGTTGGATTAATCAAAATCCCTCATGAGAGTTTGTCTTTGATCTTCATAGTGATATGTAATGCGCCATCAAGTGCATCAATAGTCTCACTAGGATCAAAGGTAATGCATAGGCTTTTAAGAGGTGTAGGTTTACCAATAAGATTCACCACATTGTTAGACTTGAGGACAAGGTCATTAGGAGAAAAATCAAGATGCTCAGAGTCAACCAAATTAGTAGAATGGGAAGACAAAGGATTAGTAAAGATTTGAAGATTTCGATTAGGAGGAGTTGTGGATTAGTTTCCTTTGTCATTCACACTAGGTAGGGATATGGTATTGTTATCAATGAAGTCCTGAATTCTACTTCTTAAGGTATAAGAGTTCCCAGTGTTATGACTAGGTTGATGATGAAATTGGCAAAAAGATTTGTGATCCTAATAAGATGGCAAAGGTTTGGAGGTATCAATCGGCTTGATGGGACGAAGTTTAGACAATTTTTTTTTTATGAGTTGTGTCATTATACTATGCAAAGACTTAAAAAGAGGAGTAAATTATTTTCTAAAGTATTTGGATAAAGGAGCCACACCTGATGTTGTGGATTCCACTTGAGTATTGATGTTGTCATTGATCTTGATGTATCCCTTGTTTTGTTTAAACTTCACAAAATATTGTTGAGCACTCTCATTCTTATCAACTGAAGCCATTGAAGGAGATTATTAAAATTGACTTGAAGTTGATAACTATGAAGCACTACACACAAATGTGTAAAGGAAGTAAACTTAGAAAAGAGAGGCTTATCCATAATGTTTTTTTTGTAAATTAGCAATAAAAATTATTTGAACATCTTGATCAGGCATAGGATAAGCAATTTGAGAATACAAATGTTTATATCTACCAATAAAATTAGTCACTTTTTCTTTAACATCTTGCTTACAATGAATCAAATCAATCAAAGTTATTTTAGGACCAATAGTATTATGGAAATTGTTGAATGAAATCATTAGCTAATTATTGAAATGATGTAATAAAATAAGGAGGAAAATAACAATACCATTGCAAAGCTTTGTCACTAAAGGTTTGAGTAAATAATTTAGCCATAATTCTTTGATCATGAGAAAAGTTGCTACATAAAGTTTTAAATGTTTTCACATGAGTAAAGGGATCATTTTTTCCATTTTAAAGCTCTGATTGAGGGACTTCCATATGTTTAGGAGGGACAATATGGACAACATCATTAGATAATTGGCTCGCTACATCAAATGTGAGCACATTAAAATTGGATTGGGTAACGGAAGCTAGTTGTTGTTGTAAGGATGAAACAATTTGGGATAAGTTATTGATGGTTTCTTTGGTGGATGGATTGAAACTAGGCATATTGGATTGGGATGGAGGAGTAGCATTGTTGTATGTAGGTGGAGGTTGAGAGTAAGGAAGTGGAACACTATGATGGGTAGGTATGGTATATGATTGGGTCACAAATGGAAGACTCATGAAAGGAGGTATAAAGGAATTTTGATTAACAAGGTTTCCCCCTTGACTAACATGTGTAGGATTAACATTTTATGTGGAAGTAGTCATAATAGAATATGTAAATTTAGGTACACTAGGCAGGGATGTAGGCATAGGGATAGAATGGTTGACTTGACTAGTAGCTTGTGTGTAACGAAGGACTTCGGTACAAATTTTGATGGGTATGATATTAGTGTAAACAATATGAGCAAGGCCATTCAACAAATCAACACCAATTTTATCACTTTGAACCATTCTTTTTATTCCTTTAATCAATGGGATTGCCTGACTTTTCGAGTATCGTTGACTCATCCATTGTTGAATATTTTTAAATTCATGGTCAATATTCTTCAATTGATCAATGGAAACCCTAGTTAGTGACTCATCTTTATCATGAAAAATATGGAAAGAATTGGGATAAATGACATCATTTGTTGGATTAGAGGAACCACCAACATTCTCATGAAATAAGTTATCCAGATTAGGCTCCATATCCTTAGTAATTAAACCTTGGGAAGCCTTAATTATACAACTTCTTCTCACAAGAATATTTTAGGTAGGACTAATGGTAGTAAAACTCATGCACAAAGGAGGCAAATTTGAATTTCAAATTTCAAATTGTGATTGAACAATGTAAAATTTTGTAAAAATAATTAATTAACTAATTAATTGAACAATTTGATTTGTGAATTTGAAATATAAATTCCTCTAATAATAGCATAGAATATCATAAAGATCAGATCTGAAAATATGTTTGAAAAATTATGCAACCCATGAGTAAATTTTAGAATTATAAATTAGGGTTTTTATGAATTCAACCACTAAATTTATGTAATTCAATCAAAATTGGATCTATGGGTGCAAATTTGGATTTGAAATTTGCATGAATAATTACATCTAAAATAATTAATCCAAATTAGGCAACCCATAGTTCAATTTTAGAATTAAAAACTAGGGTTTGTGTGAATTTAACCTCTAAATTTATGAAATTCATTTGAAAATTAAACTTGCAAATGTAAATTTGAATTTGTAAATGCATAAAAAATCAGATCTAAGAAAATAAATCAGAAATTGAGGTGCAAGATGTTGAGTTCACCAAAATGTAATAGTGAAAAATTAGGGTCTCACTCGACGATGTAGTAAAACCGCTATTTTTTGCTTAGGGATCAATTACATTAGGGAAAGAGGAATCTGATAGATCTAGATTAGGATCAATTTCAAGGGGTTTATATTTTCCTCTTCTTTCTCTTTCATTTGATTAATAATGCTGAAATTAGAGTAAATGTACTGAAATTGAAGCAATTATGCACAAATAGTGAGCTACAGTTGCTAGAGAGAGAAAAGATTTGAGCAATATGTGAGTGTTCGGATTTGTTCCCAAACGGTCATCCTTAATTGTTGAGACATGAATGCCTATCTCTTTCATCCTCTTAACTTTCCGCCATCCAAAAGGGAACATGTTCATCTTTGTGAATAATACATTGATCCTCAAAATTGTAGCTTCATACTAGGATTCTTGCACATAGTAGAGAATGGGAAATGGTTGGGAATAGGTGTTTGTCTTAGTTCAAACCCTAGTTTTGGAATTAACCATGAAATAGAATTGAACTATAAATGAAGTATTGTAATGGAAATGATTTACTTTTGAGAGAAATCCTAAAAAATGTTTGAAACACTACTGATATACTTTTTTATGAAGTTTTTCTTGTCTTCACAAGGAATTAGGGTTTCATGTAGTATTCATAAAACATAAAACATGAATGTCATCTCCAACGCTTGAATATTGACTTCATTTTTTCTCTAATGCTTGAAAGAAGACTAATTGCTTGCTCACTTGAATTTCAATCCTTGATTTCTTAAGGAATTTGTGTGATGATAGATTGACTAGGATTAAAATGAGATGGGTAGACCTCCATTTATACTCGTCAGTCAAAAAACAACTTAATTTTTTAATATGAGCTGACATGGGATCTAGGTTCCCACTCATTTGAAGTTATTGTTGTGAGGCCCTAAAAAGAGCCCTGTTTGGGAAGAGTAGGGCATGGGTGCTTTGGTCCCTGAGGACCAGGGCATGGGCGCTCTGGTCTTGACCAATCAGACACTTAAGTTTACGGGGTTGAAAGTGTGTATGTTGAGAATATTGAGTTTGGTGCATGGTGTGAGCAAAATTAGGGCTTTGATAAGGCCTTAGGAGACGAATGCCAAGGTGAGGGCCCAAATGAGGACAAAATTGTAAGGTAGTACAATTTAGGATGCTACACTATGTTTTGTTATTACCTCTTTTGGGGTTGATTGATTCTATTTAGATATAATTAAGATAATAAATGATGCAAGAATTGGTAAACTGACAAGATTTTGCATAAGTAGATACAAAAAAATGAAAGTCAACTCAAAAGTACAAATATGGAAACTAAATAGAAAAAGGAACCTATTACTGAAATGTGGGCTTTAAATAGTCAAACTATGGAGTGTGTCACAGTCTAGATTGGTGTCATGCAAGTTGAGGCTTTCAATCTTGGATCAAGAGTTTATATATATCACTTTCTCTAAATATCATCCAAAAAGCATTGGACTATGGAGCTAACTAGATTAGTCCAAATCTTCACCTATTTGAAATTTGGAAATGTATGTCTCAATCTTCTCTACACAATTCTAAGTATAAATTTGGAGCTTAATATAGCTCTGGAAATAATTACAAAAAGGATCCTATTACTAAAATTTGGGCATGAAATAGTCAAACTATATAGTGTGCCATTGTACAGATAGGTGTCATGCAAGTTGAGGCTTTCGAACTCAGATCAAGAGGTTTTGTAGCTCACTCTCTCTAAAAGTTAGCCTAAAAGCATTGGACTATAAAGATAACTAGATTAATCTTGAATTTTCACCTATTTCAAATTTGGAAATGTATGTCTCAATCTACTTTACAAAATTATGTCACTTTTTGTTGTCCTATTTGTAACATGCACATAGACAAAGAGAAAAATTTGTGTTGTATAGGAGTTTACCTAGGTCAAACCTCAAGTAGGAATTCATCTCCACTAAAACAATTATGATTAGAAGAGAGCTTACCCTTGGTAGGTAAAAGGCTAAAAATCTTAAGGAAATGTTGAATTGAAATGATATTATATTACGCTTGAAAATAGTGGTGATGAAATGATCTTTGGATTAGACCTTCAAGGGTTGATGCAATAACATGACATGATAAGACATAAAATAATCAATCATGAAAATACACTTACATGATAGTGCTAGGATGAAATTTTTTTATAAATGATGCATTTATATAGGGTTCACATTATATTTCTTATTTTAGGTTGGCTTCCAATATCCATCAAAATATAGAGATCAACGAACAAATAGCAGGAACCGACATTCTGACACATTTCATTTTGGGCCCTTTTTGGGTAGAATGTTAGATGTAATATTTCTCTCAAAAAAGGGTAAATGAATGATGGATGTAGAGTGCACAAGCCCAGGACATAGGATATGGTCACCAAATAAACATATGATGATAGTTTGGTAGTGGCAAGGTTGTAAATACGCTTAAAATGAGCTATGAGAGGGCACTAAAGAAAGGGCCCAAAAAGGAGTGTGAAATTGTAAAGAGGTTACAACTTATGACGCTACAAAAGATAAAATTCTAGATGAAAACCCTAGGTGAGTTTTAACTTAGATCATGACAAGTGTCCTCATCATATATTATAAGACAATTTATGACCTAAATACAACTCAATTTAATATAAAATAACGGTCCTAAATTTATCATAAGCGAAATAAAGTAATAAGGGACCCAAGTAATTAATGATTGGTTAATTAATTACTAATTTAATTTCCTAATTACTCCAACACTTCCCCCTTAAGGCCAACTTAGAGAGAAGCTAAAAGCCTAATGATGAATGCAAATATGGATGCATGGATGGATCCCAAATATAATGCCTAATGAGGTACCCATGCATAAATAAAATAAATCTCTCATAACCATAGAAAAGGAGAATGGGAAAAAAATTGCTCTCAAAAAGAGTAAAAAAGAAATAACTACACTAGTGAAATAAGGATTGAAGGAATACTCAATATGACAACCCAAGGATTTATTCTATCACATAATTACAATGGATGTACCCCCATAAGAGAGATTAAATTATGATATGAATCCCCACATAAAAACTAGTTCATGTGCCAATGATGAAAGCATAAAAATTAAACATGATCCATTACTTACGAAATTACATTTTTCCCCTTAGGAAGAAAAACCCCATTGGTGAATTTGAAGAAGTCATTCCATAATGTGGAAGAATCGAGAATCGATAATCCAAAACCAAATGATCCTTTTCAAGTGCCAAAATATCCAAGTAATTAACCAAAATGTGAAAACACAAAAAACAAATAAAATAAATGAGGATTAGTTTCTAGAAAACATGCTTGTATGGATCTAAAGAGATTTGAAATACCTTTTCAAGGCCACAAGAATCAATAAAATTGAATATATAGGCAAAATTTAGTGATATTGGAAGAAAAATGACATTTTGACTTTGACTGAGAATAACATGAACCATTAGCAAAAATATCATAATGAAACTTGCACCATTAAAATATTCTTGGAACCATCTTTTCAATGATATCTTGTTTTCTTGATTTCAAATTTGTATCCCCAAGTTATGGTAAAAAGAAAAAAAATAGCATCTTTATAAAAAATGGGGGTTAGGAGGGGGGCCTTGAGATGTGTGTATCAAATATGTCATATTGCACTAACTCATTTTGGTGCATTTTCTGACGAACTATGGGATTTTTCTTGCTTTGTCGGATTTTACAATGCAATTTGTGTCAAATTTCCCTTTTTTTTTAAACCTTGCCCACATTCATCGGAAGTCACTAGCACATTTGGAGCAGTTTTCTGACAAACTATGGGATTTCTTTTGCTTTGTCTGATTATTTTTTTCTTTTTTCAAAAATTACCCCGTGTTCGTCGAAATTTCAACGTGTTAAAATTTCACAGATTTTACCTGTTGATCAAGATATGTTAGTCCGATGATTTTCATAGCCACTTGATTTCTTCTTACTCATTGGGATAACATAATACGATGACCTCACTTCCTGCTGATCGGTGCGAGTTATCTTGCTAGTCTCATCGGGCATCGGGATAGCTTAAAATGCGTTCAGGTGATGGGCATAATTTCCCCGATGTCTTTTCCCTCGGCGTAGCTCCTCCTGATACGTTATGTCTCCTCAACATAAGCTTTGACCTTTTATCGTCGTAACCTTTGTCGATGCATTTTACTTTTGCTAGTGTCCATGGGGATAATTCTTACCGATAGCATCATCGACTATTGGCAATACAAGATTTCTCCATTGCTTCTAGTGTGTGTTCTATTGATGGACTTCATCGGTGTATTCTATCCCAAACACATGCTTCTACTTGTGTGTTACCATCGGGTTGACTTTTGCCGATAGTGAAAATTTTGAATTTCACGTCAGAATTCTGACGAACACGTGGTATTTTTTTTAAAAAGTAATTACACACCATCAATATATGCGGGCTCAGGGTGTGAAAATTGGAAGGAAGCGGGCACAATTGTTGCAGATAGATGCTCGACATCAACTATACAATAGGTTGGTCCTTTCGTTCTTGTCATCAAGATTTTTTTGCAAGTTCCTTTGCTTTCCTTGCATTCTCTTGTTCACTTTGTTTAATGGTATCTGCTTTGGAAAAATATGGATCCTCAACCTCCTTAACCTCTCCATTCTGTGGTTGCCAGTTATAAAGACAAGTCGCTTCATAGCTTCTAGAGGGGTCAACAATTCTCTGCGAGTGTAAACCCTTCCAGCCCTCAAAATAGCCCTTTGTATGGAAGCAAATTTTCTAGGTCCAAGGCCAGCTAGAAATTGTAGAGGAGAAAACATCCATTCATGTGACATTGCTAGGTTTATGTCAACACCAACTTGGTTGGTTACTGTAACCATTACCTATTCTAAAGCTTCATACTTCTCATCTAGACTAAGGAAATGTTCTAGTGAATTATGCTTCAATGATAATATCTCTTTGCTAGGACCACATAATGTTGCAACCATGGCCAATGGATTCAGAAGATACCGACCAAGAGCCACAACACGCCTCACAATCCATGTTGTAGATGTACTTCTTGCAGAAGGATTGATTGATCTATTTTGATATTTTAAAATTATCATCTATCCATCAAGATATCCTTACTAAAGTGTTAAAATATGCCCATGTGCCTACTAACATTCATCCTACCCAATTCCAAGCACCAGTATGCCATCTATCATCCTCTTATCAACTAGCCTCAAATCAAAATGATATGCTACTGAGTGATCCAACCCATAAATTTTTCCCTACACATTGAATAAATCATCATAAAATACAAGGTGAAATGAATCCTAATGGAAATTGGTTCTAGCATGCAGAATCGTTTTGAGTCAGAGGCTTGAAATATGAATAATTTATCTCATTTTATTTGTTAGTTGTGTATTTTGTTATGGGTTAATAGAAATCTGGGTTTTGTATAGAACTTTAAAAGAATGTAGAATCTAATCAAACACTATATTTCATTTGATGTTATCAAGAATTTTGACTAGTTTTCTTCATAATGTGTATCTTGTATAGTTTATCTTAATATTGTCTTTCTTGTATCCTGTAGAAGTTTTGAAAGAATTATCATAATTTTCATTTGAACTGTTGGATCTTTCTATTAATTGGAGGATAAGTCTGTAATAATAATATCAAGAGACTGAACGGAGTGATTGGCTTCATTACAAGGTAAGGGCAGCCTTTGTCATGTTTGTCTTCCTCAAAGTATGGTTGGTGTCTATTAAGTTGTTGTCTTGTAAGGGTGTTTTGAAGATTTACAAGAGACTTTGGATGCATATTAATCCCATTGTTGTCAAGTATGCCTGATTGGAATTGAATGTTTCCAAGTTTTATGTGCATTAGAGGGCAAATGATTCCTGAGATTGTCACTTCAATTAAATAATTACTGAAAACTTTGAATTTCTTGCTTGTAAATGAATGCTTTAAATAAAAGGTTACTTTATTATAAGTATGATTTCTTAATTGAGATTACTTTGAAAACACCTAATTAAATTATCTTCAAACAATAGTAGACCAGTGCCTTCACCCCTGACATAATGTTGCAGTTAGTCTTATTGAATTTAACTCCTCTGAAAGACCAATAAGACAGAATGAAGCTTGACATCCAATCCTTCAAACTAATAATCAAACTGAAACTTAACCCAAACTATAATAAAATACGATAGCACATTGAAACAATCTCAATGAATATATTTATCATAGGGAACTAATCAAACAATCAAAAAGATAAATACCATCAGAGATGAAAAATACTTGATCTATAGTGTCCACCCTTGATTTGACTTATTTTGACTAGAGTTGACTTTTATATTATGCTTGATAGACTTATCTAGACTATATTTTGATGATTTGGATGATGTTAAACAATATTGGACATATGCTATTTTGATTTATCTATATGGATGTTGGTACCATCATGATTGATCATGTGATTTGATGATATATGTACTTGATGGATTTTATATGCTCACTATGTGAGGGATTATTTATAAATTAGATTTATCATGGTTTTGATAATGGTTATGATTACGCTAACCCTACTTTATGTTTACATATGATGAGATTTTTATGAGATGTGTCTAACTATTATTTGATTGTCTTCGTGATAGAGACGATTCCACATCACTCATTGCGAGAGGGATGTATCATCGCGATTCTCTATCACTTGCTTGTTCTATATATGTATATGTATACGTTGTATTATCATTTTGTGGTTGTAGGATTTTGCAGGCACCAGACATCGACTCCACCTGGCTTCATAGGTTTGAGCGTGTCTTTAGTTCCAATGGCTTATGTGGTTCGGAGATAGCATGAGTTTCCCCTCACATACTCTAGGTCTATGTTGTTCACCATGAGTAGTTAGCATCTTGGCATAATTAACCATGTCAATTAGTAAGCTTGGTCCTTTGGTATTGTGAGTCTAGTTTATGCCGGTTGATTTACTTGATTGTTTTAGAGTAATTGTGTGGCTCTTGATGTGTAGTTTTCTATTTGGAAATGTTTATTTTAATGTATTTAATTTATAAGTTTTGAATATTTAATTATTTGATATTTATATTTATTTGATAATTAACATTTATTGATTTTATGATTATTTTAATATTTGATAAAGCTTTATTGTTGCTTTTTATTTTTTTGATTCCTGTGAGGTTTTTTCGTTGGGTTGGTTATTCTTTGGGAATTTCTCCTGCATTTTCTTCCTTTCATTTTGGGGGATTTCTTCATTCTTGGTTTTTGGCTGGAGTTTGGTTGGATTTCGGGTTTGGCTTGTGGGAACTCTTCTTCAACTACAAACCATTACACAGGTTGCAAGTTGGAGGCCTCTCCATTGGTTTCTTGTTTTGCTTTCAAAGTTTTGAAACTTGTATGCTTCATGTTTGATTTGGTTTAAAAAAAAAAAAAGAGATTGGTTTATGCATTCTCTTTAGTCTTCCTAGATTTGGAATGTGTAGCCATGTGATTCTAGATTCTTTGCTTGGTTTATAGTTTATAAATAATTCTTTATGTGCATTGCCGTGAATGTTCGACATGAGGAATATCTTGCAGATTTTGTATATGTCTTGTATGAATTATTTTAATAGATTTCTATTTCACTCATCCTCTTGTGTATGGATGTTATTTGTTATGTGGAATATATTTTTAAATGTATTTGAGTTAATACTATGCTTTCTATATTTTAGATTCAAGGTTGTTGAGTATTGCCTCAGTTTTGACAGTTCTGGAGATGTTCTTCCTCCAAAAGTCTGCATTATGTTTTCAATTGGAGTTCCTTAGGTGAATGTTATTATTTTATTTTGTTCACATATTCTTATAGTTCATTTTGTGTCGATTCCAATGAGCATAAATGTGCCATATTTGGCTGATTATATTTCGAGCAGTTTTGATTCCGCACTTAAGCAGTTTTCTGCCAAAATTTACACTTTTTTTTCTATGCACTAAAGAAATGACTAGATGTGCTAAGATAATCACCCTACATGCTAAGAGATCACCCATACGTGCTAAGCTATCAGTCGTATGCGCCATTATGTGTATTTTTAGGGTTTTTCCTAGTTTGAAGTTTGTTTGATGTCAGTTGGATTTGGGGCCGTACCAAAGGCTTTTTGGAGGGCATTTATGATGTTGTCTAATGTTGATTTATGATTGGTAATGTATTCATATGATTTATTTTTGAGTTTTGTATGAATTTTACTCCATTTGAGTTGTTTGTGCTTCCTCTCTTGTTGATGCGCCAAGAGAAAGATTGAGATTCTTGTGATTATGCACCAACAAGGGGATAGGCCTTGTTGAGATTATTTGATGATTCATTTCAGATTTGATGGTATTTCTTATGGCCACGATATGTTTATTTGGCCAAGAGGATCATTTATTTTTGGTTCTCATGATGTTAACTTTCACATGTTTCATGATTATGAGAGAGATTGTTGTTTGCATATGGATTATTTATGATTTCAAATTTATGTATGTTCTCAGATCTAATTATGATTCTAGAGCCTCTTGTGTTGTCATGTTTGAGACCATGTTAGGGGGGAGTGGGCTTCCTTGTGATGACCGGGGTCACGAGAGATAGCCTTGCATGAGGTTCCTTGTAAGGATGCATGATGTCTAGACCACCAGGGCACATTGGAGTTTTCCGTGATTTGTAAATAAGTGATAACCTAATAATTGATGGGTTGGGTAGTTAGATTAATTAATAAGATGATAAATTGATTTGTGCCTCATGACTTAGTCCTAGGGAGGATGTTTTAGGATAAGCATGAGAAGGTCGTGAAGATGGTATGCTAATCTCCCTTAGTCTCTCATAGGTTGAGAAGGCTCCACATGTCCATCAGGCTAGTGCCTTGTGATATTATGTTATTTTGTTATGAGGATGGCATGTGATGACACTCCACTCCTACATGTGTTTCCCATTTGTGATTTATGATTATGCTTATTGGATGCATTTATATTTTGATGAGTCTTATGTCTCTGGGAGTTCATTCTTGTATTGTGTAAGTTCTTGCTTGAGAGTCCTTGTGTGGTTAGTCTTCTTGGTTATAGGTGCCAGCTTAGGTTTAGAGTATGTGTTGGGACCTTGTGTCATCTCCTAGCATGGGGGGTGGTTCCTTTGGTTCCACATGGTTGGGAGGTTGGTGCTTTTTAGCCATTGGGATGTTCTTTTGGATTCTTCTTGCGTGGATGTGGATTATTCTTCATGATGTACTATGGATGTACCTTGTAGGAGATTTATGTAATGGAAAAGATAAAATGTATGTAATGTAACACTTTGTTATATCATAGGCGGAATCTTGCAGTAGGAAGAGCTATGCTCGTGATGTATTTAATGTACTTATATTTGTAGATGAATTGTAGTTGGAATAGAATGGAATTGCATTATGGATCAGTTGTATTATCTTATGGAATGATTAGAGGCTAGTTAGAATGTTAAATAATCTTGAAAGATGAATGCTCATGGAGTAATAAATGAATATGTTATAGGATGTTGAATGTACTTAGTAAACATGAATGTTTCATATAGATGCATTGGTAGAAAGAAAAGTTTGCATATCATGGGAAGTAAGTAATGTTGTAGGTTGCATATCTCATGAGTAGATAATTAGATTATGATGCATTAATGAAGGCGAAATATACCTATCACATGCATAGTATGCTATTGTGGAAATGAATTTAAGTAATTATGCTAAGTACCCTAGAGAAAGATTAATGATGTTGTGTTATTTCCGCTTGCATTAATTAATGAAATGAGTAATGATATATGTTCATATTGGTTAATTGATGAACGTATGTAAATAGATGGAGATGTTATGTGTTGCATTAGTTGTTATTAGATGATAATTTAAAATAAAAATTATCTCTATTTGTATATTATTGTTTAGTTTCTCTAGGGTATTTTGGCGGGCATTACATGATCTTTGTATTGAAATAAACATAAGATAATCAACTGATTACATATAGCACAATATCTTTTCACCAGTTTGGCATTTCTAGAAAATAAACCCCGAGAGTATTGTATATAATTGCATCTCCAAATCTATCTCTCATTTCATGAAAAGATCCTCTATATATACAGATGAGGATTCAATTTCAAAATGAAAGGGCATACCCCTTCATTCAGAATTACACTAACTAATATCTTAACTAAAAAAAACCAACTAACTGACCCTAACACAACTACCAACATAACAAACATATTACATAAGACTTTAAAAGACAACAATTTGAAACATTCAGAACAAGAGCTAATTGACAAGCACTTCACCACAGTTCTTAATATGCTCCAAATACTTTTCCGACTTATAGGTATCTACATCATAAATCACGTCCCTGACAACAATCTCCAATGTGATAAACCTCTCCATCTGTGCAGTGGTTTCCTTTAACTCTATTCCATCTGTTCGGGAAACATCAAGGGAAACACTGAGGAGACTCTGGAATTCAACAATCCATTTATCCTTATCCTTAATTTCACCTTTCTGGTCAACTAACATAGGAACACCATGTTGGATTACATCTTTACACTCATCATATTATTTTTGTAATTTTGCATCGAATTTATCATGCTTTTCAAGTAGCCTTTTCATTTTCTCAATCTCTTTGGCATCTGCTCTCTCCAAATTATTCTCATGCAGCTTGACCCCCAGTCTATTTTTTATCCTGTTATGTGATACTGCATTGTCCACATTTTTCTGAAACACAGCCCAAAAGTCTTCCAAGTGACCTTGCAACTTTTCAAATCTTTTATTCAATAAGAAATAAGTAGTATCAATTCTAACACTTTGCATATGTTTGAGAATTATTTGATTTTCCTGCTGCAATTCCTCACATTTCTTCTTTCATTTTGAATTTTTAGTAGAAAAAAAACATCAGTTCAGATAGTCCACTTCTTCTGATGGCCTCCTCATACATAGCTTTGTACTGATTCCTTTCCCTTACCACTCTAACCGTTTGTGCCCTGTTGAATTTGGAAATATCTACTCATATATCTACTAAGACCATAGGATCAATTTCTCCCACCTTTAATTTCATCATGTATCCAAAATTCCTATCCACATCAATGATTGTTGGTCTCTTATTTGGTGGATATAGTGCCCATAGCATTAGTTCTTCCTCATCTAGATCAAACCTTGACCCAATAAAAATGTCATTAACTCCCTGAATATCCAATTTGAATTCCTTATTATCAGAGTGCAATAAACTATCAAAAATAAAAGAGGCACTCAGGTCCCATCCTGGAAAAAGAATTACTTTGGCCTCTATCAGTAATTGTCTCCCTCTCTGTGGATTCATTTTCACCAATTCTGCTTCTATATCCTCTTTTAGTTTCTTCAATAATTCTATCTTGTTTTCAAGTTTCACATTTTGGATAGACTCCCTCAACCTTTTTCCTTTGAAATTATAAAGAAAAGACTTAAAATCTTTGGATTTAACAAATAGATCATCTGCCACAAAATTAGCATGTCCATCCAATCTTGCATCTTTATAAATTTCCATTTTAGTTACAATTTGATCATCTTTATTGAACTCTTCTTCCACATCTTTTGCCTGTGACCTAGAAATGGCTTCAGTGTCTTTTGGTTCATTTTCTAACATTTCTTCTTTTGAATCCATCTCCATTAACCAATGTCTTTTCTCCTCCAATTGTTTGTTTAGGTTATCAATCACTTCTCGAGCCTCTGCATCTTCCATGTTCCTAAATATATCTTTCGCTTCCAGACTCACATGCAAATAATCACCTAGATTTTGCCTTTTCTTGCAGCAGTGGATATGTCCTTCTGGATCATAATTCTTTCTTGAAAAATGTTTGAAAAAATTAAATTCTTCTATTAATTTCTTGTCAATTACATCATAGGATTTTGTTGAAATAATTGTGAAATCTTCAAAACTGAGAGTACCTGGCCGTAGATCCCCAAAGTTTTTAGCATTTGAGACAATCTCCAAGTATGTTATTCGGTCGGGAACACATTTTGCAACATATAGGGAGTTCCTTCAAACCCATATATCCTTAAACATGTGAAGTCCTTATGGACATACCAATCTCCCTAGTTATGATTCACTATTTATCTGTCATCAAAATCTTTAGGTCTTAAAAATATTTTAATATCATCTAAGATTGATCCATCACAAGGAAATCCATACATCCGATAAATTGGCTTTAACATCCATTCCTCAAATTTGGTATAATTTGATCTTGTGTAATGAGAATCCCAAAGAGAAGTCCATAATTGAATAGGTTGCTCCTCCCCTTGCCTGTTTCTAACATTAAGCCTCAATTCCTCGGGCCACATACCCCTAAAACATCCATAGAATAAGATTAAATGCATCAATAATGAGTAAAACTTAAAATTAGGGCAATTATTATCCCTGAGGTTCAAAAAACCCTCATGCAATCTCTCCACCAAATATGACGCATAATCAAATGGCCTGGGTTCATACATTTGAATGTCTGAAGCTAAAACTAATGGCCCAATACTCGTGAGGTCTGGAACCTCAACACCTCCTAACTGCCCACAAGACATATAGGTGTACTGAAGGTAATGTTTGAACAGATCAATGTTAAATGGTGGCCCTTCCTTTTTTGTAAGTTTTCACACTTCTTCTTTATGGATAGCTAGTTTCCACCCAAGGTATGTAGTGTTCATTCTTTGATATTCCTCTTCCAATTCCCCAAAAGACAGAGGCTTATCAAAACCAAAATCTAGGTTGAACACTTCATTTATAATGTTTACTGAAACCTTATGAAGGATTCTCCATTTGGAGTCTAAATGTATTTGCCCACAAAATTATAATTTCTCACTAGAATCTCTAAAACTTTCAAATTTACAAAAATATTAGGGATAATTAGCTTACCCAGATTTGTAACCCAGGGGTTGCAAAGCGACACCTCCATATTTCTCCTCAAGTAATGGAATAAAAACAATTCATAGCCCCTTACCCTAGTCCAAACATCCCCGACATCCTTGCATCTATCTTCCAATTGATCCCGACCAGGTAAATGTTGTTTCGATCTTCTATACTTAGGGCCAAGCACTTGCATTTGATCAATCATATCCTGGTTCAATTTTCTAACTGGGATGTCTTCTCCCATTTTGGATTTCTTGGCTCCTGACTCCAAACTCTTGGCTGATCTCTTTTTCCCTATAGAACTAGACGCCTCCATTTCGACAATTGCAATTTCTCACTCTACCCTTTACGAATTAGAAGTCTATATTCTGCCAATTTCCTTCACTGTGTGAGATTTATGTCAGGAAACTTCAATTGTATAACAAATGTATTCAATGTCAAACTCACAATGATTAGCATCCCATAAATTGGCTTCATGTGAACCCGATGCAAGCATTTAATAAGAGTCCTCCACTTCAATTTTGAAATTTGATTTGACAATGGCTTATAGGCAAGGGCCTCCCGGATGTAGTTTTATTTTGGTGGCATCGACATAACTCTCTCCCTTTCTTCGATACATTGAGATTACCTGCTGATCGGAATATGTTGGTCCGGTGAGTTTCACATCCTCCTGATTTCTTCTTACTCATCGAGATAACATAAGTTGATGACCTCTCTTCCTACTAATCGGTGCGAGTTATCCCACTAGTCTCATCGGGCATCGAGATAGCTTAAAATGTGTTCAGGCGATCAGCATAATTTCCTCAATGTCTCTTCCCTTGGCATAGCTCCTCCCGATATGTTATGTCTCCTTGACATAAGCTTTTCCAAAATTCTCATCGAGAATAGTCTTACCAACAGCCTCATCGGTTATCGGCAAGACAAGATTTCTCCATTGTCGCTTGTGTGTGTTCTACCGATAGACTTCATCTATGTATTCTATCTCGATCACATGCTTCTACTTGTCTTAAGTGTTACCATCGGGTTGACTTTTGCTGATAGTAGAGATTTCAAATTTTTTGTAACTTTTGCTTTTCCTTATGAATAGAAATGTTTATAATCTGCTTAATGGGTTCAATATAAATTGAACAAAACCTCTAACACAAAAATGGACTCCACTATTCCTAGTTATTCTTTCATATAATTTTTAAGCATAGATTTTGACAAAATTTGTCAAAGTGAAAGCTCATCCATATCTACCATCTGATAACAAAACATGTTTTTGCTTCAAAGGAATCTTAAAAAACCATTTGATAAGTAGCCACACTCACATTTACCATTTTTATCACTCCAAGAAATGTCTGATAAGCTTTCTATCCTCCAATCTGCACCTTGAGAGGATCTGTGTATGTCTTGTCTCATCTTAGTGCCACCTTCAAGTTTCCCAGCTGATGGTTGGTTTACAGGAGCCAAATTACATATGGATGGGAGCTGGTCACCTTCAAGCTCCTTTAAATGTAGCCACTCTTGACTTAATGCTAGGCCTAGTTTGAAAACTCTAGATAATCCTAGTGATGCAGAAAGGGTATAGGATCCCTCAAATCTTTGTGAACCTTCCTGACCTTATCACTACTTTGTTCTTATTAGAGTGCTTTGACATTGTTGTAATATAGTTTTTGCTCTTGTGATCTTTCAATGACTGTTGTTCATGATGTTAGTGTGTTGAATGTTCAATGGTTTTGGTTTGTTTTGCAATTTTTCTATGTTTAAGTATTTCAATTTGGTATATTATATTAAAACATCATTTTATAACTAACATTTCAAGTTCTTTATAACTAGTTCCAAGAAGACTTTAGTACTTGCAACATCATTTTGCTTAGTTTGTGAAGGTTATAGATCGGTTTCCATAGCCCAATTTTTTTTTGCCTGTGAAGAAAGATCATGTCAGATAATATCAGCAAAGAACAAAATAAGGAGACAATTACTAGATTGTGGTCTAGCTTGAAAAGAAAAGGTGATGGAAAATGTTATTTTCCCTACAAAAATTATGAGGGCTTAAAGACTTCTAATCACAACAGCTGAGAAACATTGTAGGCAGCATGGTCACATTGAAGAGGCACATGATTATCATCCACTGGTAAGTTGTTCATTATATCATTTTAACAATTTTTTTTTTATATAGGTAATGGGCAAATCCGATGAGGTGTGCATACCTTACCCCCTTTGGGATTTGAACTTGTGATCTCTCTTTTAAGAAAACAAGTTCTCTACCACTAGGCCAACTTAGGTTGTACATCGTTTTCAATGATTTATATACATAAGAAATCACTTGATGATGAGATCATGATCATGGTTTATTTATGTCGATCATTTTTATATAGGTGGAGTGCCCTAGGGAACATGATATGGACTGCCACAACCTGAAGAATGTGGTTTTCCAAGTGGAGGAACATGGAGGTATGAATATCGAAGATGATGGTACAAATACATTGACCCATGACACATTTAGTGCTAGCGCAATTAATCATGATGATCAAGATGACTTTGATGTTGTTCATGATGTACCTCTACTTGAGAAGGCATATGAGCCCCTTTACGAAGGCTCCCAAAGAACTCTTCTCTTTGTTGTATTGTTGTTGGTGAACTTGAAGGTTATGAAAAATTTACCCAACATAACAATCTCACGTATGTTAAGGTATGTCATATATATCATCTTTTTTCATCTATTTTTGTTGTTATTTCATTATAGTTAATAAAGGGTGAAACATGCACCATTAATATTCTTTATATTAACAGATTATATTTTTGGTTATAGATTGATAGGTGAGTTTTTGTTACCACCATAAAATATTCTACCTCACTCATACCAAGAATTATTTACCATTATGAAAGATATTGGAATGGAGTATCAAGCAATAGATGCATGTCCCAATGATCATATTATATATCATAAACAACATGAATTTGCAACAGAATGCCCTGAATGTCATATGAGTAGATATCAAATAGATCAACTAACAAAAAAGGTGACTTGCAAGGTTGTTCATTATATTCCTGTTGGCATTTTTGATGATTAATGTTGTGATTGTCATTGATGGACACACACTTGATTTGAGATCACTTTTTGTATGTATGAGTTAAAGCTCAACTGGTATTTGTTCCAACCGGTATGATGTATTATAGTCTTTAGACTATCGGTGTTTTGCAAAATGTGTTTACCGGTCTAAAGCAGTATGTTGACCCCAAACGGTTTGAGGATCTCAAGCAGTACAAACGATCAAATCGGCAGAACACGTATTTCCTAGTCTTCATTTTTGTCAAACCGGTAACCGGTATTTTGTATGAACCGGTAATACTCTATGATGAGTTACCATCCACTGATTGTTTGATGGTGCCGACGCTTTAACGGTGCTTTTTGTGTCATGTTATAGAATATGTCTAGATGCATTGAACCTAGGAAATTAAATTGTATTGTAATCCTATTGGACCGACATGGAATCAGATTCCTTTATAAGGACATCATGTCTAGGGTTTTATGTTGTCACTAGGGTTTAAGGTGGTTGATGAGTTAGAGAGAGTGTGAATGTGTTGAAGACTGAAGTAATGCTGGAATGCATTAGTAATGAGCTATCAAGGATCTAACCAAGCAATTTGTGCTATTAGCTAGATCACTCACTTGTTGATTACTCACATCTTCGACAAGTCTGAAGCCCTTAACCGGGTAGGCCCAAAAGCCTTTTGTAAATCCTCTAACAAGGTGGTTCACATCTCTGGATCTAAAATCCTCTAGCAAGGTAGTTTTTAATCGGACTTATCTCCTAACAGAGATTGAGATTCCTAACAGGATTTGTTCTGGTAAAGAACATTGCATGACCTTAACCGGTCTGGTAACTATTCTGCAGATAGTTACTTGTGAGTTCCATCTCACCATGGTTTTTCCCATTTGGGTTTCCACGTCAAAATATCTTGTGTTATGGTGTTTGTGCTTCTGTGGGTAAATGCATTATTTGCTATTTGGTTTGCATGTGTGCTAACTGGTTTGTCTGCTAAACTGTTTTACCGGTTTACTGTTAGTCTAGAAAAGTGTTTAAGTACACTAATTTTTGGCATACTAATTCACCCCCCCCTCTTAGTATTCATCAATTGGTATCAGAGCCTACATTTCTATAATTCTAACCACTTGGAAAGTGATATGGGGGAATATACTATGAGGGAACTTACTCATTGGCTCACTTAGTCTGAGCAAGCCTATGATGATATTATGGTCAAATATAAGGCCTCTCAAGCAAAAAGGAGAGAACATGTTGAAAAACTAATGGAGCTATATGAAAATAGTTCTTTTGATTAAGCGGACATGGAAGCCTTGATTCAAGAAGTAGAAAATCTGAATGAATCCAATTCCAACCTAAGAAAGGAGTTGGAAGAACTGACTATTCGAGTGTGCCAAGAGCTTGAGAACCAGAGGAAAGCTGAAGATCTGGTAAAAGACAAAGATCATGAAATCTCCAAGCTGAAGCAAGAGATCAGTGCCCTATCTGGTCAGCTCCATGTGAGAAAAGTGGAAAAGGAAGACATGCAAGGAGAATTGAACATAGCCCTCTCCGAGAATGCAAACTTGATGGAAACAAATGCTACTATTTCCAAAGAACTCTTTGAGTCAATGGAAATACTTGCTAAGTTCAACAAGAGTACTGTTAAGCTAGAGCAAAGGCTTGAATCTGCCAAACCTATCAAGAATACTAATGGACTTGGTTATTCTGGTCATGAGGAAGGTGAGACCTTTGGTACAAATGCTAGAGCATCAAAGAAACAACCGCCATCAAAGGATAAAGGTAAGAAAAAGTTTAAACCTGTTTGCTTTAACTATCTTAAAGAAGGACATACTACCAATGTGTGTAGGAGAAAAGCCTACAATAATTTTCCTTACTTTATAAACAATATACCTAGATCAAATAAGTTCAATGGTAATTGTTATGCATGCAACAAGTTTGGGCATAGAGCATTTGAATGTAGGTCTATTATGAACAACACCAGAAGATATCCTCAGAGGACTCAAGGAGTTGGTCCAAAACCTTTTGTGAACTAGAATCACAACTGGTTTAATGCCTTTAATCATCAGTCAAGAAGCGATGGCTATCAAGCGGCAATGAGATGGAGAGCAAACTGTTTGATCTGTCATGGTCATGGTCACATAGCTGCAACATGCAGGAGGAAGAATGGTAACATGAATAATGGACCTTGGAGAGCACCTGGAATGGTCTGCTATCATTGCAACAAACCGGGTCACATTTCTAGATTCTGCAGAAGTAGAAAGAGTATATCGGATGATATACCGGTCACTCTAGAAGGAAAGTTTGATATTAAAACTATTCAAGCGGATATGAACAAAACCTGGAAAAAGAAACCAACGGTGTTGCAAGAAGAACCAGTTTCTGCACCTAGTGTGGAAATAGCGGAACCGGCAAACTAAGCATCAGAAAAGCTTAGGGGGAGCAAATGGTGAAATGTTTCGACCCCTCGGTTTATACTGGTAAAAGACCTTAACCGATATGTGATACTTGTCATTTGGCAGAAGACCGAAAACGGTAACAGGCAAATTAGGGTTTACGCCCTAATGGTGGAGCATTTATTACAATAGGTGAGGAATATGTTTAAAAGGAATTTTGAAATCATTTCTCACTATTATTTTTCGAGCGAAGAATTTTTTCAAGTGCAGAGCGAAGAAAAAGTGATTTGTGTTGCGATTCAAAGAAATTTTGAAACCTTGAAGAAGATTCAAAAGCAAATATCAAACGGTCAAGAGAATAACTCAAAGCGGTGATTCATCAACTGACAAAGTGTGAGGCGAAGTGGAATTTGCAAGCCCTAAATTCTTGATTTTTGAAAGGTATTTCTCGAGTTTTCTATTTTATCATGGCTTTCGTATCTCATGATAGTTCTAGTGCAACTGTTGATTCTATGGACTTCATACAACAAAAGTCAAAATACAATGCCTTGTCTCAAGTACCGGCTGATGTTATAGTAGAAGAAGGGATTTTTTATTACATAGACTACAAAATCGAAGACCTAGGGTCTCTTGTGATCCATTCTCAGCTAGGTCTATTCTGTGGGAAGGATAAAAAGGTCAAACCGAAGTATAGCATTTTGGAGAAGAAGAAACTTCACAATGCGGTTTACTTCCTAGAGGATTTCATAGATGACCACATTCAAATCATTCTGAGCAGAGTTCATGGTGACATGATGTATCTTGAGAGAACACATGATATCACACCAGAATCGATTCATGTCATCACTGGTTTCTGCAATACAGGGGAAGTGCCAACCCTAAGGAAGGTCAGCAAGACTGAAATGTTCAAGCTCACCAGTTCAGTGAGCGACTCACGTGGCATGACCATCAACTCAATCAAGGATGATCTGGTCAAGTATGCCTACATGGTGATAGGCTATTGGATGTTCTCTACCAGTAGAATTAATTCTATCTTTGCTGCAGTGGTAAATGCCGCTTAAAGGATGATCAAGGAGGATGCATCATTTGATCTATGCACCTATATGCAAAGACAACTTATGTTGAATCTTAAGTCGATCAAATAGGAAAATGCACTAAGATTCAAGTTTGGACAACTACTGGTAGGGTTATTCTTCTACTTCCAAGGTTATTTCTCAAGAGTTGGAGATATTCAGTGGTCTGTCGACTAACCGGTTACCAAGTAGATCAAAGAGAGCCTGCAAGCAATTGGAACTGGTTACCCTGAATTTCTGAACAAGTACTTTGATGAGTTCAGAAGCAAGATGAGCCTAAGGATGAGGATATCCAGTGACATTGTCAAGAAATATGAAGAGGACATCTGCTTTATCATCAATGTGGATGAATGCATAATGGAGGCCGTTGAGCCCAGACAGGAAGAAGTGGATCCTATGGGCTATGAGGTGATGTATGATATGTTAGACAAGTATGCTTCTACCCTAATCGCCTCACCCCTTGATCCTAAGGCAAAGAGAACTGACACCTATTTGGAAAGGGTTGCACTGGTTGTAGAACCCTCTGAAAAGAAAGGAAAGGCAGTGCCTTCAGCATCAACACCGATTACTGCAGCCAGTCCCAAAGTGACCAAGCGGTCACCAGTTAAGAAGAAACTGGAAGCGACACCTGCAAAAGTCTTCAAGAGGAAGCGGAAGACAAAAAGCAATACACCTGACTCAGAAGAAACTGTGTCAGAAGAACTACCTAAGAAGAAGACTAGGCAAACAAAGAAAAAGACAAAGAATGAACCGACATCATCTGCACCGGTAAATATTGACATTTCTTCTTACAAACCTTTGACACATTGTCAAATAACTATAAAGAACATTTGAAGAAAAGTGCTGAATGATTTAATTGATTGTTTTGATGATCTCAATGATGATGAAAAGGAAGCAGTTGAACAAGAAATCATTAAGTATTTGTGTGTTAATGACCGGTTGCCTTCAGAAATTAGCTCTGAGATACCAGATTCTTTGTATAATTCTTTAGACAATAAATAGTGTATTACCATAGAAAAGGAACAGGAAATGAGGGAGAAAATATTTGCTCAACATTTTCTTGATGTATCAAATTCAGAACTTTTCAAAGTTATGAATAAATACAAAGGCCTCTTTTTCATGAGAAGAAGAAGACTCCTGTTACTAGAAGGAAAGGGTCAAGAAGTGATCAAGGATACACATACCCATGCTCAAGAAGCCCTTAAGATGCATCAAGTGGCTGAAGCCAATAGAAAAGCTGAGCTAGAACTAGAAACTGGCAAACTAGATGAGGTGTATGAAAATGAAGAAGAACCGGTCATAGAACAAATGGACCACATTGATGTAGACGCCTTAGAAGGTGAAAATGTTACTCAGGATGCACCATCAGAAGCAACAGGACATGAGAAGTAGGCAAAATAGGTAGAAAGCAAAAGGAAGCAGAGGACAAAAAGGAAGAAGCAAAGAAGCAAGTGGAGGAGAAGAAAAAGAGAGAAGAAGAGGAGAAGAGAAAGGAAGCGGAGAAGGAGAAAAAGAAGGATGAAGAGGAGAAGAGGAAAAAGGAAGAGGAAAAGAAGAAGAAGAAGGATGAAGAGGAGAAGAGGAGAAGAGGAAAAAGGAAGAGGAGAAGAAGAAGAAGGATGAAGAGGAGAAGATAAAGAAGGAAGAGGAAAAGAAGAAGGATGAAGAGGAGAAGAGGAAGAAGGAAGAGGAGAAGAAGAAGAATGAAGAAGAAAAGAAGTGGAAAGATGAAGAAAAGAAAAAGGAAGAGGAGAAGAAGCAACAAGAAGAGGAGCAAAAGAAAAAGGATGAAGAAGAAGAGAATCAGAGGAAAGAAGAGAAAAGGAAAACAGAAGAAGAGGAAAAGAAAAAGATAGAAGAGGAAAAGTTAAGAGCTACAGAGAAAGAAGAAGCGGCAAAAAGCACTCAGATGGAGACTCCAAAGGCAACCAGTAGTCAAGCCAAACTGGCTGACCTCACTAGTCTTATAGACCTCCAGTTTGCAAATGAAATGGAGCTACTACAGAGCATTAATGTTTCTCAAGAACACCTTGAAGCGATAAGGAGGAAGAAGGAGCAAGATGTGATCCAAGCTACAGTGGACACTCTTATCGGTTTGTTGCCCAACACAAACCTTCCCAATACTGATTCATCACTAGCACAATTGAAGCTCCTATGCACCATAGTAGATGATCAAATGCAGAGCCTAGAAGAGGTAGTAGAGGCAAATGCCAAGAAAGAGCATCAAAAAGCTCTCAACAATTCCCTGGTGAAGAAGCTAAATGAGCTCCGGTCCGATTTGCAAAAAGCTTAAAAAGACATAAGGGATGCTCTAAATGAGGGGAATGTACTACTGAGTAAGATTTTCCAACCCCATCTCTTCTATGATGATGTCCTTGTATAGAAACAAAAGCTACAATCTGACTTGTAGTTATACATGAGCACCTTCAAGCCACCATATGACTCTTTTACAGCTTATGGGAAACCGGTTCACCGGTTTCATATCCAGTCTGCCAAAATAGAGTTGGAAATCAGAAACCGGACTTGAGATTTGCAGGAACTACAACTGGTTCTACTCCCACGCCTGAAAATACTTCAGAAATGTTATCTCAATCTGGATGCCTTAACGGTGACTCAAGAGATGAGCACAATAGATGCCATGGAAGAACAAGTCTCCTAGATGCAGACAGAGAAAGAAGTTGCTACCTCCCTACTTGAGTCCTGGTCCTTATCTATGAAACAATTTTTGCAGGACTTTAAATCAGTTTTTCACAAGTTTTATTCTTTATTGTCATAAACTCTTATTCTTTTAATACTAATGAAATAGGGGTTGGTCTGTAATATTTTGTTGTCATTGTTGGCAAAGGGGGAGAAGTATAAATTTTGAATATTTTGATGTATACTTTCATGTTATTTCTATTAAGAAGTAGTATACATTGTATTTTCTGCAAAAGAAATAGTGTATATGCTTAGGGGGAGTAATTTTGATTATGGCATATTTTTGTTGTAAAACACTTAGATGTGAAAATTTTCCTAAGTGTTGCCATCAATGCCAAAGGGGGAGATTGTTGGCATTTTTGATGATTAATGTTGTGATTGTCATTGATGGACACACACTTGACTTAAGATCACTTTTTGTTTGTATGAGTTAAAGCTCAACTGGTATTTTTTCCAACCAGTATGTTGTATTATAGTCTTTAGACTATCGGTGTTTTGCAGAATGTGTTTACTGGTCTGAAGCGGTATGTTGACCCCAAGCGGTTTGAGGATCTCAAGCGGTACGAAGGATCAAAGTGGTAGAACACATATTTCCCAGTCTTCATTTTTGTCAAACCGACAACCAGTATTTTGTATGAACCGGTAATACTCTATGATGAGTTACCAACTGACATTTTGTGATGAGTTACCATCCACCGATTGTTTGACGGTGCCGACACTTTAACGGTGCTTTTTGTGTCGTGTTATAGAATATGTCTAGATGCATTGAACCTAGGAAATTGTATTGTAATCCTATTAGACTGACATGAAATCAGATTCCTTTATAAGGACATCATGTCTAGGGTTTTATGTTGTTGCTAGGGTTTAAGGTGGTTGATGAGTTAGAGAGAGTGTGAATGTGTTGAAGACTGAGGTAATGCTGGAATACATTAGGAATGAGCTATCAAGGATCTAACCAAGCAATTTATGCTATTAGCTAGATCACTCACTTGTTGATTACTCACATCTTTGACAAGTCTGAAGCCCTTAACCGGGTAGGCCCAAAAGCCTTTTGTAAATCCTCTAACAAGGTGGTTCACATCTGTGGATCTAAAATCCTCTAGCAAGGTAGTCTTTAATCGGACTTATCTCCTAACAGAGATTGATATTCCTAATAGGATCTGTTCTGGTAAAGAACATTGTATGACCTTAACCGATCTGGTTCCTATTTTGCAGATAGTTACTTGTGAGTTCCATCTCACCGTGGTTTTTTCCATTTGGGTTTCCACGTCAAACTCTCTTGTGTTATGGTGTTTGTGCTTTTATGGGTAAATGCATTATTTGCTATTTGGTTTGCATGTGTGCTAACTGGTTTGTCTGCTAAACTGTTTTACCAGTTTACTGTTAGTCTAGCAAAGTGTTTAAGTACATTGATTTTTGGCATACTAATTCACCCCCCACTCTTAGTATTCATCAGTTCCCATTATTCCACGTTTGCAATGATTATTTATGTGTGAAAGATTGGCGCAATTTATGGATTACCATGCATGCAATAGAAGTTGAGATGACATTATTTGAATGCCTGTGGATGGTTCTGCATTTATGGACATAGACAAAAAGTGGCCACACTTTAAAGAAAAACCTTGTAATCCCAGGCTTTCATTCGCAGTGGATGGTGTCAATCCATTTGGAGAGCTGAGATCTACTTACTCGGTGTGGCCTGTTTTTGTTATCAACAATAACATTCCTCCATGGATTTTAGTAAAGAGGGAGCACATAATGTTGGCAATGATTGTTCCAGGTTTTTTTTTTATTTAATAGTCATCCACATTAAATTATTAATATTGCAGCAAAATGGTCATAATAATTATGTAATGTTTTTATTCATTCAGCTAGGTAAGTACCAAGTTAAAGATATGAATGTATATATTGAGCCTCTTATCGACGAGTTGTTGGAGTTATGGAATGGTGTCACTATGTATGACGTCTCTAGACCAATTGACAAAGATAATTTCAATTCAATGGAATGCTTTTATGGACAATTCATGATGCCCCAGGGCTAACACATTTTTGTGGTATGTTATAGTGATCAACTTGTGCATAATTATAAATATAAAAATTATCATATCTAATCCAATTATATATGATCTTGTAGGTTTTCAAACAAAGGGAAAATTTGCATGTCCATTTTGTGGTCCAAAAATGAAATCTCATTATTCAAAAAGTTTAGGAAAGTAGGTGTTTGATGAGTATAGGAACTTCCTCCACAAAAATCATAAGTATTGAAATATTGAAAAACATCTTTTCAATGGGAAAGAAGAGACTACATCAAAGTCACGAAGAATGACACCTCGGCTATGGAAGTTGGAATCTAATAGAATTAATCATCAAGGTAATGTCATTCCATCCAGTGGTTTATGTTTGGAATTTATATTTTTATATTGTGTTTTATTTACTGATGATGTAATTGATGATGATCATCGTTGTTAACTTTTTTAACATATTATATGCCTCGTGAATGTCGTCAAGGAATTAATGACCACCTTCCAAAGGGACTAAAGAGTTATCCCAGACAATTGATTAGGTTTCCCTACTATGAGAAGCTACAAATTGTGCATTTGTTTGATACTATGCATATTGGAAAGAATATAACAGAGACATTATGGAAAATATTGGATGGAAGGCGTGACAAAGAAAAAATTATCAAAATTAGCAGTGACATTTAGGAATCCAATCATGCAATGAAAAATGTCATTCAATCAAATAGCGATGGATACCACATTAATATAAGTTCCCTTCCTTGGTTATTAATGGAGCAACAAAGCAATGCTATAAAATAATTCATACAAAAAATTTGATTCCCCATGGGATTTGTTGCAAACATAAACAATCTCATAACAAAGAAAAGTGAATTTGGGCCAGTGTTGAAAATGCATGATTGGCATACCTTCATTAAGGTAATTCATGTTCTTGTGTATTTACTATATATTTGTATACTGTGTGTACTTTTCATTGTATTATGTTAGAAAACAATGAAAAAGGTCATTTTATAGTTGTTGCAGTGTGTTCTACCTCTATCTCTCCCAAACCAGTTCGACAATAATGTCAAGCAAGTTATATATGATCTTGGAAAATACATGAGGTAAGTAGTGATATTTGTTCAATTTATATAGTGATATTACTTATTATGTAATATATCATATATTATTTTGTAAAGTCTCGTTAATATATTTGTGTCTTGAATCTCTTGTAGGTGGTTGTCATCTAAAGAAATCCATAAAGAAGATATAAAATATTGGAAGAGAAAAATTCCTTGTCTAATGTGTGAAATGAAAAAGTGTCTACCTTCAACTTTTTTTAATGCACAAGTACACTACCTCATACACCAAGTTGAGGAGATTAAATTGTGTGGACTTGTACACACAAGATCAATGTGGATGGTTGAGAGGCACTTGAAATTTTTTAAGTCTTTGGTTCGACAAAGAGCACATCCTGAGGGTTCTATGGTGGAGGGATATATGATATACCAGACTATGGTGTACATTACTGAATACCTTCCTAAGTTTACGAAAAAGATCTATGTAGACCGTATTTGGGATCCCAACTCCATTAACAAATTTGAAGGGGAGTGCCTGATGGGGAAAGGTACAGTGAGGAAAGTGAGAGGTAACTATTCAATATTGCAGTTATTTTTATATATATTGCAGTTAATTTATTCGTAATCTTCTATATACTTCAATTATAAATTTCTAGTTATTTTTTGTACAGTTGCTCAAGAGTGGGATGAACTACATTTGTATGTTGCAAACAATCTTGATTGGATGGCGGTATGGATTCAATGATGTCAACAACCTGGTTGTGCATTAACATGGAAAGGTGTGGCTTCATTGGTTAAAGAAGCTCACCGTAATGGAGATTCCAATGTTACACATAGGGAAATTGATTTAGCATATGGTTTAAGAGATAACATGTACGTATAAATATATTAATCACCCATATTATTTAATTTTCTTCCAATTGTAATGATGTACATATTATGTATGTTTGACATTTTGCAGGTGAAACACCACAAGGCTATGTGGTGCAATGGTCATAAATTTTGCATCAAAAAGTTGGATGACATGAAGAAAACTTGTGATTCTGGAATAAGTGGAGTATTTCAGGTGACTAATGTTTCATCTAGAAGCGACATACATCCTCGACTCTAAGAAAATTGATACTATGGGATTTTGGATGATATACTTGAGTGTGACTTTAGGTCCTTCAAATTAGTTATTTTTCATCATCCAATGGTACAGGCTACGATTGAATGAAAATGATCCTGACATAACTGTTATTGAACATGATAATGGATTTACAATGGTTAATACAAGGTCATTTGAGCGAGCTGGAAATGAGCCCTATGTTCTTCCAAGCCAATGTGACCAGGTATTTTACTCAGAGTTTCCTCATAAACTAGGTTGGTCATTTGTTGTTAGACATGATCCAAGATGAAGGCCGATAAAGTATAATGTGATGGAAGAAGAAGATACCAAAGAAGCAGAAGATGATGTAGATGATGTCACGATTGAAAATTAGTTGATGATGTTCCTGACGGAAATGTTCATGAAGAAGAACAAGATGATGATGAAGATGATGATGATGATGATGATGATGATGATGATGATGATGATGATGATGATGGTGGTGGTGGTCATGATGATGAGTTGGATGAAGAAGAAGATAAATGACATGAATGAAATGTATTGGTATGCAATTAGAATATTATCTATTTGATATTGATTTTTTGATAGGAATTTATTTCACTTATATATATGGTCACATAATTAATTCATTGTGTTTTAAATTTTAATTTCATTACATAATTTATTCATGATGTCCTAATAGTAGAACCATGCTACCCATAGGAGATGGAGATAGATAGAGTGTCGACTAGCCCTCATTTTGTGTGACATTTTTTGAAGTTTGTGTTTATTTATTGAATGTGGACTATTTATTAGCTATGTGATGGATGGTGATTTATGATACATATGTGATGGATTACAACATCTTTATGATGATACATATGTGATTTATGATACACATGTGATGGATTACAACATATGTGATGGATTACAACATGTTTATGATGATACATATGTGATTTATGATATATATGTTTTTATTATTACTCATATATTTCATGTATTTATTGTTTATCAAATTAAAAATGTAATGCTTATGATGCTCAACCCTTTTGTTGAGGACCCTGCACTTTCTAGATAAACGAACGGTAAGGAAAAAATAAATAAGCAATGATATTTATGATGTTTGCATATTGTTCATGTTGTCTACTATGTAATTTTTAGCGTACGTATCATGTAATGCTTATGATGCTCAATTGTTGGTGCTAATTATATGTATATATTTTGTCTGATTCTGTCATCCTTGGTGGAAATAGGTAATTGACTATAAACATCGTCAACCCTTTTGTTGAGGACCCTGCACTTTATAGATGAATGGAAGGTAAGGGAAAAAAATATACAATGATTATGATGTTTGCATATTGTTCATGTTGTCTACTATGTAATTTTTAGCATGCGTATCATGTAATTTTTAGCTAACATAAGATAAATGAATTACATATGCAAGAACGCAAAACCATTTATTAATTTCTTTCTTTCTCTTTAATAATAAGCCAAGTTTTAGCAACAATATTTTTTCTAAACTTTGATTTTTTTTTCATCAAAACCACATGTTATAGCTCATTCCACCTTCTCGGCCCTCCTATATGCAAAAAATCTAATACAGTTATCACCACTTGAGGTCCTAGTTGGTCTTATTCAAATTTTAATCTCAACATCAACTTTAGGGCCGACTTCTTCATTTGATGGAGTGCAGGTACCAACAAATAGGTATTTGTCAGTGATAAGTCTAGAGGATTCGGTTAATACTAAGAGGGGGATGAATCAGTATTAACAAAAACTGAAACTTTCAACACCAAAACAGACTTATCTCAGATCTGAAAACATTCAACACTTAAACCAACTCTTCATAATAGATTTCCTTGTCAGATATAGATAATCATTTCCTCTTATGCAAAATTATTAATCAGATCAGCCATCAATTCAATAGCAAATCAACAAACACAGTTACCAACTTATTAACTAAACATAATGCTTCATCAATCATATAATCATCAATATCGGTAACCACTTTAAGATCTCTGATAAACAAACATAAATTTTCTTTATCGGTTATCAGAAATAAAACATGAACATCACAAGAAAAGCATACCACACATGAACACCATGTTTATCATGTGGAAACCCAAATGGGGAAAAACCACAGTAAGAATTGATACCCACAAATATTTAGCACTCTTTTGGAATTGGCCCTGTTAGGAGCCAAGCCTGATTAGAAGCTTACAATGATGCCCTGTTAGGAACAAACCCTATTAGGAGTCACTCGGTTAAGGGATTTACCTCAACCTTGTTAGAAGCTTTGATCTGTTAGGATCAACCTCATAAGAGGATTTAGAACTTAGATATTGAGTCACCCTGTTAGGGGATTTTACAATGTGAGGCATGTTAGGACCTACCTGGTTAAGGGATTTCAACTGTTGTAATTGTTAGAGAACAACAGTGAATGATATGTGTATAGCACTCTGCTGCTTGCTTGATCGGATCCAATTAAGTTCTAAGTCTGCATCTCTTTGGCAAATCTTCTCAAACACACTGGTTCAACTTCTCACACTTCTCAAAATCACCAACACTCCAAAACATCAACCTTGGCGACATAAATAATTTTTACAACTAGGTCAGCATCAAAACCCTAAGAGTTACTAAATAGATCATCATAGATCTTTATAACTCATTAAAGATCATCGTAGGGATCATTACAATCAATTACAAATCAATATCAGTCGCTGAATGATCATAAATCATCATAGTAAGTTGATTTGGTGCAAAGTCAAACCCTTACCACATTCTACTAAGCACTTTGCACATTTCCAAGAAATTCATTCTCTAAACATGCCAAAACATCTTTCAAACCCATCAAGCGGTTTTTTCCACATTATCATCAGCACGTGAACTTTATGTAGATCACCGCCAAACCAAAAATCATTACCGATAAAGAGAATTATTTACTAGTCCTTAAACCCTTCTTAAACCCTGGCAAAGCTTCATCAGAAATTCAAAACATGCCTTCCAAAAACCATCATAGGATGCGGTTCCGGTTACATACTCAAATCCATCATAAAATCTTATGTATCAAACCACAAGTCACCATCAATCACCCGATTCCATCCAATCTTATTTTCTTTATCGGTTAAGGTCCTAATTCGTAGTCTTGCCGATAAACTTTGTCAAACTATCAAACTCTTACTCTAGTAGACCAAATCATTTATCCAACAAGTCAATCACCAAAAACCAACTGTAAACATCATTAAACATCAGTTGAACCTGGTTTCCATCAATGACAATATAAATAAATTATCATGTCATCTTCCTCTACCGGTACAGTCATCCACCATCATCTCATCTTCATCAGTTATGCCAAATATGCCAATAGTTAGATCTGTCTTCCTCAAGCAAGGGAAATTTAGGAAGAGGAGACAAAAGTGAGACATGTAGTGCATCTAAAAGAGGGAGAACAACTAGAGGTCAAAAGACTAGGAGAAAATTCAATAAATGCATGGAATTTTTTCTTGCTCAAGGGGGGTCATGTTCTTATGATGATGAGAGCGTAGGAGACATCGAGGTGCCCTTTAGGTAAAAACATCTACAGAAATAATGGGTACCCAAGGAACTTCCTCCAATAAACACTGATTTTTGTGTTAACGAGAGGATATATCGCATAGCACCATTGTCATTACATGGATTGGGCCTATTTTCCATGGAATGCATAAAGGTTCGTTACAACAAAGTTGTTGAATTGGTGGAGTATGTCAGACCTTATTATAATTATAAAAATCGGATGCAGATTGTTTGATATAAAAAAAGTATGCGTAGGTATGCACTCTCAGCGAGTTATATACAACGGAAAGATAATGATCAAAGTAAAAGAGTGAATTTGTACATTGATAGAAGGCCAAAAGCAATAGGGAATATTGCAAGTTTAATAAATAGTACATGACCTGGGTCAACTAATAAGAAACCTAATTGCATATTTGAGGCGCACGAGGGAAATCGTGTATTTGTATGTGCGATAAAATCAATAAGTGCAGGGGAAGAGTTGCTAATTGATTATAATTTGATTCACATAAATACAAACAAAGTTACTATCATGGGGGTGGTTCATACTATATACCATTTAAACCAACCTCCAATTAATGACTCCAATATACCATTTTATTATTAAGTCTTTTTGCTAAGTCTATTGGTTTCATTTCTCTAATGTTTTTTTTTATATTTAATCTTTGTCATAGGGCAACATTCATCCAACACATAGCACAGAAAGGGATGTAGCTCCCATCCCTTCTACCCAACAAGTAAACCTCATTGTAATTGTACAAATTAGATAGAAGAAAAATGTTATATTATTATTTCTTTTCTTTAGGGTTTTCAAGTAATTTTGATAATGTTACTAATATTCTTGTCACAAATGGATGTTTGGGGAAAGGCGCCTACATTGCCTGATGACAATATAACAGTGGACTCACTATTATGCGATGATGACATCGCATATTCCATAGACCCTGTCGCAATGATGAGAAAGATCCCAAAAAAAGTTAATAGAGATATTATTGCTTCGGCATACCAAGTCCTTCAAATTGATGCAATAAAAGAGAGGTTGCAACAATTGATGCACAGAGCACAAAAATTGCAAGTAAGTAGTAATGAAATCTTTAATTATAACATAAGTTCAAAAATGGTTTATATTTTATACTCTTTTATGTCAGGGACTAAAATATGTACGTGTTGTTTTTATAGGAAATATTGCATCCTCATAAAGTTGGTGGCCATGATTAGGGTACTCTAGGTAGTTCAGGTGATGACTATGTTCCATACATTAAAACTACTTCGATGCTCTGATATATCCTTTATGTGTTCACAGCCTCCTTGTTGTTATCAAACATGTGACTTCCCTGCACATTTTATAATTGTTGCAGAGCATCCAAACTATAACTCATCAAATAGGGACAACCTTCCACTCAAGGTCATATGAATCACACACCGTTTGACTCTATTTTTTATGCCTCCATACATGGCACAATACATCCATACATCCTTCAAGGTTTCACAACAACCAGGTTGCCAAGTCACAATTCATTGACTCAAACATACCAATTAGGACAATCATTATCTAAGACTCCATACCCTCACTTTGGAACTCTCAATCTCTCCCAATTGCATTCACATTAATTCTAGGGTTTACTTAGACCCCCACATATCGACACATTACTTGGTTTGCACATTAGAGACAATGTTCTCACTATTTTCATAAGTTGACAGTCTATGTAAAGTTTAGGACAGTCACAAAGGAATTAGGCAATCACTTGTCATAAACATCCAATCTTGACTCAAGACACTCAACCCTCCTTCCAAACATACACCACACACTGAGGTTTCCATCCACACTATCTTCCAACACTTATTTTCATTCAACCCTCACATGTCAAAAGCTTTTTATCATTGTTTTCAAGTTTGCTGTCATGAAGGAATACAAGAGGACAGTCATGTCACATCTTTGGTTCAAGGTCTTTTAAGGCTTCAAAACTCCTTTGAAATCTCTAAGATGACTCCCCACATACCTTATTCAACCCCAGACAATATACCAACACTCATTCATATGTACTTTTTCACCAAACCCTCCCAAATCTGCCTTTTCATTGTCCTTCTTGGACTAAGACACCCAAAATAGTCCCAAAAGTCTTCAAATCACGTGCCAAAATTGGAGTGAAAACCATGCACACTTGATGAAATGAAAGTACACAATTTAATACAGATTTATGCCCATTTGTGGGCTTATTTCTACAAAGAAAATAAAATATATTACATTTTGAGTGCTTGTTGCCAACACTAGGTAGGGTTTGGGCAGTTTTCACCAAAATTGTTATAACTTTTCAAATACAGATCCAAAATTAATGAAACCAAAAGGAAATAAAAGTATATTCATGCCACTTCAATCTCCAGCCTGTTTCCAAATCCAATCAATGCATTTTATGGTGGAAAATATGTGGATAACAGACTATAATATTCATAAAATAAAGAAAGAGTGAAGGGAATTCAAAAGTTTTTATTATTCAAAGGCTCTAAAATTGATTGTTTTGATTTAAAAAATTGGTCCTAGTTCCTCATTGTGCTCTTGGTGGTCTTGCACCACTGTGTTATTGCTGATATATTTAATGTTTTGTATATTTAATGTATTATTCTTCAAGTGATGTCCATGTTCCTGTGCAAATGCCGCCTCATTAGAGGCCATCATCCCCACCTATATTGTCAACTACAATATCGGCAACACGCGACATGCAGACATCCACTAGTGCACATCATACTGACCCCGGAGTTGGTACATCCCTATTTTTCTCTCTCTTTTGTTATGTGTTTATTTCCCTTGAAGTGTTCTTTCTTAGGGGCATTTCATAGTGGATTCATTTTCTGCAGCAAGACATGTACATGAGGATGCAAAGGCCACTAGTGGTGATACCATAGCAGTATTTCGTGGATCTTCCCGTATTTCTAGTACAGGAATGTTGCTGGTCACATTTGTGGTGACCAAAGATTTGCTTCCCATAAAGATAGAGAAGGTTCCAGGTAGTTTAAAATTATTATGCTATATAGAGTAATCGTAATTTACTTATTGATCACTCGTTTTGGACTAATCATCCCATGATATATTTGAAGGAAAAAATATTTTTTATAAAAATCTTAATGAAATTACATTGGAGATCTTCAGGCCCACCATACGTAAGCAGTGGAATGAGCAAGAAAAAGGTTAAAAGATGAGCTCATAAACTGTTTGGTTGGGTTGTTCCGAAATGACACATTCAAGAAAAGCAAGGTCCTTGACCAAGCTGGAAAACATCTAAAGTATGTGAGAGACTAGTATAGGACACATTTAGAGAAGAAAAAAAAGTACGTACATCTCCCCATGATTCCAGAGAGGGAGTGGAAGGACTTGATTTTGGATGCGAAGGAGAGAGTTGAAGGAAAATAGGAAATACACCACCAGGAAGAAGAAGGTATGTGATACTATTAAGAATGTAATTATGTACTAATTACTCTTTATATTTATATAATCTAACATATTTCAAACTTTTCATAGACTGCTCGACACATCAAAGGCAACTAAGGCAAGACTAGAAAAGCACGAGAAACACAAAATTGGCTCTACTGATTATATGAAAGTTGTCGCATGAATTGTAAGTATCAATAAATGAAATATCGCATCGAAATAATAAATTGCAAACAATTTTTTTAATCATTAAATAATACAAGCAAAATTCATGATATTAAGTAAAAAAATGCAGGGCTCTGAATTCAATAGAGTACCCATAGAAGATGACATGAAAATTGCCTTCCGAGAGGGCTATAGAGTCATAGCTAAATGTCTAAAAGGATTGAGTGGGCAAACATAAGAATCCGGTCCATCCGTCAATCATGTTAATAAGCTAAATGAAAATGATTTAAATTTGAATACTTGACCAATAATCTATTCGATGTTAATTTCCAACATAATGTGACTATATTTGTTTTAAATAATCAAGCAACTATAACAATGCACATGACATTGGAATGCAACCTACATAGGGTGGAACACAACTTGCACATGATGAAGGTCATGGTGTTCATCCCAGTACTGGAGGTATTCACTTGCTAAACAATTTTTTTTATGTAATGATTATTACAATTAAACATCTTTAATTCAAATTGGTGTAGTAATTAATGTAACCTTTTTTTGTTTTTATTTTAGAGCATGTAGACAGTGGTGAGCAAGTTGAGCATGATCCAGGTAGACAAAATTAGGAACGTGATAGGGCCCCACCAGGTAAAGAGGACCACTATTATTCCTTTAAACGAATTTAATTTCAATTGGTGTATTGATTAATGTAACCTTTCATGTTTCAACTCTAGAAGATTTAGAGGGTGTTTAGGATGTTGAGGATGAGGCTAGACAAAATAATCAAGAAGATGATGTGGCCCCATCACGTAAAGAGCGCCCTTATAATTTTCTTTTAATTAATGGAATACTTGTAATAATAATAATAAAACTCATGAATTTAACTCATTTCTTTGTTATTGCAGTGGAGAGCCCTTTGTATATGCATCCTCATTGTGAGTACAAGACTAGGCATACATTAACTAGATCATGAGCACAAGGCAGAAGAACTGGAGCGGGGAAAAATGATGATGACAACGATGGTCCAATTAGTCTTTACCTCCAAGATTCAAAAAGAAAGAAAAAAAAAATGATTGTAATCTTATTATATGTTAACAAATGGATTTTATGTGTTAATGAATTTAATTATTTGTTAATGAATGTTAATGAATAATATGTGTTAATAAATGTTGATGAATGTTACTTGTTAATGAATGATATGTGTTAATGAATGTTGATGAATGTTACATGTTAATGATAGTTAATGAATGTTATGTGTTAATGAATGTTACATGATAATGAATGAATGTTATGTTTCATTAATGAATGAAAGAATGTTAGACGTTAATGGGGAATTTAGAGTGATATTAGTGGGGAGGGGCCAAATGAGCTTCCACCTTCGCGTGGTTGGCCCTGTTAAGTAAAGAATATTAAACTTCTTGAAACAAAGAGAAGCTCAATAAGGTAACACACTTTTCAATATTTCATTATGCTCCACTGTTAATCTTATTGATGCTAAGCATCATTTTTGCAGGTTACATATTTAGTGTTGCATGTTGTGAACATGCTTCTATGAGACAGTTCCCCATTACAAGTGAATGCATGCCTCATTGGTTTTGTGAGTTTATTTTGTTCTATAATAGACATACTTTCTTTGTTTATTCCTTAACATTTGTTCATTTTGTTTTAGAATAGACACACTGCCTCATTTTGTTCATTCATTGTTTATTTTGAGTTTATTTTGGGTCGAATTTGATGAAAGAGCATGCATAAAAGGAGGTCGAATTGCTGGAAATTGACTGTTAAACCAAGTTATTGATTCTTCACTAAAACCCCTAGATCTTGATTCTAATTCTGCCTAGGTCCTGGTTTGAGCCTGATTCCCCTTGGATTCCTCCAAGGTCCTTCTTAGGTGGCTAGGTCCTCGGTGATTATTCATCATCTGTTGTGCCTAATTTTGGGGCAAATTAATAAAGTAGTGATTGCTGCAAAGTGTACAATTTAAATTGTTATCTCATATACGTTGCAACCTTTTGTAAGGGGTGCGATCTGACCCAAACTACTAATCACATTGCAATTAACTTAAATACACAGCCTGTCATCATTGGTACAATCTGATCTTTATTTCTATTTTTGTTGATTTCTTCATACTATCATAAGGATGTGAAACAGCTATTAGTGATTTCTTATTGGTCAACTAGTTATCATATTGATTGGTAATAAGCTTTGAGATCTTCCAATATTTATAGTGGCATTATTTATCACTAGATTTTTCCGTCCTACTATCTTGATGACTAGATCTGGTATTGTCAATATTTTTCTGAGGGTTTCAAGACCTAATTGAGCATCATTAATCAAATCAGTTTCTGCATCTATGCAAGTCACTGTATGAGTGTTTACTTTGATTTCATTTTAGTCTGTCATAAACTAAATAAATTCAAGATTACATTTTCTCTCAGCTGATTTTATATTATTGGGGTAGATTTTATGTCATATATATATGTGTGTGTGTGTGTGTGTGTGTGTGTGGACGTACCCATACCCATACCCAAGGATTTATTTTTTTGCCGATTTCATGAATCCGTACTCGATTATGTATCTATATGCGTACCCAAATCGGTAACTTAGCTGTTAAATGATCTAAAAGCCATATTGTCTCATGTATGACCTATGAGGGGCTTCTAACTAATGTAGAACTGATGAAATTTTCCTCAAAACTCCACATTTTTAGGCCTCAAACTGATGATGAACTTAGAAATCCACATTTTCTCTAAAAACTAATGCCTGAACTGATGAATGATACTTATAACTTGCATTCTAACTTGAAGTTCACTTAACTAAAACTCCCACCCTTTGGTCATTTCCATTTCCATGTTTATGGTAGTCTAATCTACTAAAGAGAACTATCATGAGTGCACTTTCATTTCTCATAGAAGGTGATCATATCTCCATGTTGCATTGTCTAATATCAAACTTACTATCATGTGCCTTTGTATTTAGAACATGATTTCTATCACAATAATTATTCTTCACTCCTCCTTACTAGTCTGCAACACTGTATCACCATTCTACTAAGCCTTTATGCATGCCTTATGACTATTACATCTTTGAATGCCTTTTAGTTCTTTTTTTTCTTTGATAGAATTGATCTTCTTATCTCTCTATGAATGTACTTTGTATTTGATTTTCTTTGCGACAAGGCTTTTATGGACTACAATTAGCATTGATGGAATCTCCTTGTATTTCCCTTAAGTTTGGAGCCTTGAAATGGAGTGTACGCCTTATGATGGCACTGTCTACTTTTTTTTCTACAATATTCTCATGTCTCCAACTCAGATGATTATCTTTTATGACTAGATATATCTTTGTAAGTTATTTCTTTGTTAATCATTATCTCCTTGAGTTGTGTATGCCTAAGACTGAAATACTATTCTTGATAGTCTTGATACTCACTATTTTATAGAGTTTTCCTTAGGCACGTGCACTATCACATGTTTCCCTTTAAACAAGGTCTAGGACTATACCTAACCCTACACTGTTATCCATGACTGCATACTGAGTTCTAGGTCTCTATCTTTATAATTCCTCCTTTGATAGTATTTTTAAACAACAATATGACTATCTGTATGATTATTTATGAATTCCTTATGTATTGGTTGGAAGAAATTTTTGTCATTTACTATTATGATTCCTTATGATAAGTCTTCTCATGCATTCTTGTAGCCATTTCATCTTTATCTTCCTGATAATAAAGTACCTACTACGCTTAATCCTTTGTACGCTTGCTGATATTAATGTTGTTGATATTAATCCTTTTTAATAGGAAAAATTCAACCCGATGGTTACACTGACAAGTAGAAGTATGTGATCAGGATAGCATACACCATTTAAGTCCATCGGCAAAACACACACTAGCAGCAATGGATAAATCTTGTCTTGTCGATAGCCGATGAGGCTATCAATAAGAGTTATCCCAATGGACATTGGAAAAAAGTAAAATGCATCGACAAAGGTTATCGAGATAAAGGGTCATCGGTGTAGACAAAAGCAGTCAGGATTTTTTTTTTAAAATGTTGGGGAAGGTCGGAATTCCGATGAACACCACAAGACAACCAACAATGTTGCCATACCTGTGACAACAAAAACGTCATAGGATGCAGCCTCGTCTATCATCGTAATCATTGAAATTCTGACATCTCCTTGAAGATGGTCCATTGATAGAACACACACTTGAAGCAATGGAGAAATCATGTCTTGCGATAGTCGATGAGGCTATCGGTAAGACTTATCCCAATGGACACTGGCAAAAGTAAAATGCATCGACAAAGGTTATGGGGTTAAAGGGTCATCGACAAAGGTTATGTCGATAAAGGATGCAACGAGGTCAGAATTTCAACGTCTCCTCATCAAACAAACATGTCACCTAGCAGCAATGGAGAAATCTTGTCTTGCTGATAGCCGATGAGGCTATTGGTAAGACTTATCCTGATGGATACTGAAAAAAGTAAAATGCATCGGCAAAGGTTATGGTGATAAATAAAGGGACATCAACAAAGGTTACGATGATAAAGGATGCAACAAGGTCATAATTTCGACGTCTCCTCATCAAACAAAAATGTTGCGGGTGCATATAAATTTTCAATATGGTGACGTCAAAATTTTGAGGTGAATCCCATCGTCAGAATCATCGATGAAAAAATAGAGATGAGGATATTCTTCCTGAATATGTCTGAATTCTGATATTTAGTTGTTTGAGTTCTGACGAACGGTAATCGGAAAACCACTCCAAATGTACTAGTGTTGATGTCAATATATCATCAATAGAGGAATATTATCTACCTCCTAGAAGATGCTCTCATTGACCAAAAAATAGGCCACTTAAAAAGTGAATCTTCACTATAAATTATTTTTGTTGATGACATTGTTAATACTTTTTTCCCATAGTCATGTAAAGTTTTGTTAAAGTTATAAGATTTTAAATCTAATTTTATGTTGTAATGTGGAAAATTGACTTAGGGTTTGCAACATAGAAAGGAGAAACCATTAAATCAATTTCATTTGGGACATTATATTCAAAAGAGGGAAGGGAAACCACTAGATTCAGTCACAAATAAGATAAGGACTAGATGCTAAATGAATTTAATTAATTTTGATTTCCTCTTTTGTAAATTGAAATGTTGAATTAAGGTAAAATGCTGAAAAATAAAGGTAGAACCGAGAAAACAATGAGCTACAAATGCATGATTTTCACGTGCACCAAGATCTAAGCAATATAAGTTGAGCCGGATCTGATCCTCAAAAAAGCTCCTAAAAATCTAGGATCATGGTGCATAACAATGGTCCTCTGAAATTTTCACACACCAAAGGGGGATAATTTGTCTTTGTGAATAAAGCTTATTCTGAAGAAAACAACTCTACACCTATTTCCTGCACACAGAAAGAAGGAGAAATAGGTTGGGAATAAGGGTTTGACTAAGTCAAACCCCAATTTGGAATCAAACTTGAATGAAATATTGAAAATACTGAAATAAAATGATGGAAGGATATACCCCAAATCCACAATGACTGATAATGATTTTTTTCTTCTTAAATGTAATCGCATATGTTGTATGAAACTGACAAAACCCTAATCACACACACATGCTTGCAAATGAATAATGTAATGTTGCTCCACAATGGATAGATGAAGAATATACAATCTAGAAATGATTGATGATGAATGCTTGAATTCTTGATTTTTTGAATGTAGTTCTCCCACTTATTCTTGGTGTGCGTCTTCTATCCAAATGAGAGGGGAAGACCTCCTTATGTACTTGCTCGACATCAAACATATTAACTTTTTGACATAAGTCGACACGAGGAGGGTATTCCTGCCAAATTTTGGATAGGGGAAAGGGTTTAAATTAGGCCCCAATTAGGGAGGACCATGGCATGGCACTATCGTCCTAGTGAGGACCAAGGTGCCATGCCCTGGTCCTACCCCATATTTGGGCCAGGGTTAAGGTGCAATGCAAGGTGGAATGTGATATTGATGCCAATTTTACATGGGAGAGTCATGAATGGGTCTTGATCAAGCATAGGGTTGAGAACACTAAGGTGAGAGCCCTAAATACAGTCAAAATTGCAAAGGGTGCAATTTTAGGACATTGCATATGTTAAAGGGAATTGTATGCAATTTTTGTGCCAAGTATAAGAGAAAGTTTATTTCTCTAACTTCTCACACATAACCCTCACATTAGAGAAAACATGGTAGTGTTGGAAAAGGTCAAAGTCTAAAAGGAGATCCATGTTTCAGGTTTTTTTCTCACAAATGGGTCATGTTGAAGCCAAAATAAAGAGGGATTGTTGTCAAGAATTGATGCCACATTACACGTATTGAAGATAGTTATCATGATGGGCACAAAACTTAGTGTTGATGCTCAAATTTAAAGGGCAAATTCTAGAGAAAAGAAGGAAAACTATCACATGTAATAGTTTTTTTATGGGGAGAGTGTCTCACATTGAAGAGGTCCATGAGATTGAAAGGCATGTTATAGGATATAAGTAGAGATGTAGAGCACATAGCTTAGCGTTGCGGGAGTTTTAGGCATACTTACTTTTCATTCAAATGATAAGTTTACATGGTTATTTTATCATTTAAACATGTATGTATTTGTGTTGTTAAAGTTTATAAGCATTGTTAATATTTTGAAATAAATTCAATTTAAATTATGAAGTTATAAAATCTTGTTTTTGAAAATGAGGAAAAATCTTGAAATGAGAGTGAAATCTTCATGGCTATGTATGGAAATCTTATGTTAATAGCCTTGGTCTATCCTAAAAGAAAGAAAATAGTAGATCCTTTGTTACATTTTACTCATCTTAGGTTGTGCAACTAAATGTAAGGACCACCATAATATTAAATTAACATAATTCATAAATTACACATCGATGAGCACACATTAACGCCATGTGTTCAAATACACAAGATAGAGACATGAAATTGTGTTCAAAACATAAAGATGTAGTACATAAGACAAATAAAAGGCAGAACATAAGGAAACATATACCTTTATAATCGACCACAAGGTTGAAAACATTTATTATGTAATGTTCAAACATGAAGGCTACCATGTCAGGAACTCTCAACATATGTCTCCCTCAAGAACACCACAGGTGAGAACATTGTTGGAGCATGTTTCCACCCTACCATGAAGTAGTTACACTTCCTCAGAATCTTTCATGACACAACATACACCCAACCTAGCATGAGGAAGACTAGTATTGTGATACTGGCAAGAGTAATGGAATTTTTGTGGCATGATAAATCCACATCCTAATGCTAATGTAATGATATCATGGGCATTCAAGACGTATAAACACAAAAATGAAGACAAAAGAAAAATCATTTCTTTACTATCCAAAATCATTTCAAGATCACAATTCCATCTCAGTCACAAAATATTCCAATAAATAACATGGTCATGGTTCCATCAATAAATAAAAAGATGCACACAATATAAATAAGCATACAAGGGTAAATAGGAGCAAGCAATTGCTTTGGTCTATGCATTTCCACATGTCTACCTTTCAAGATTAAAAAACAACTTCATTCTCAATTATTTTAAATGATACCATATCATTTATTCAAGAATCAATAAAGAAGACAACATTATGTAATGATAAGTATCAACCACCAACTTTCTAATCTCTAAAAAATCTAAATGTCTAGTTTAAGAAGACAAAATGATATTGCACACATTCATTGTCCATTCCAAAGGCTTCTATTTATTATATCCTTGGTTCAGGCCATTACACTTTTATACTATCTATGAGGCTCTAATAATTCAAATTATTAAAGGCAAGAGTACGAGCCTAGGGTCTAAGAATCAACAATGAGGTAGACAATGAATGATCATCTAAAACAACCCCTAGGGGTAAATATCTATAATAAATTTGAAAAGAATCCTATGTCCATCCTATCAACAACAAAAATATCAGGGCTCTAAAGCTCATGTCACAAAGGTTAAAGTGTTTGTCACATTACCACAGTTTTTACAATTGGCACAATCTTAATACCAAATCATCTATGCTAACATATGGATTGCATGATAAGATATACATATGTAAATCTACAATCCTCCTATCATGGTTTCATGAGATCAATAAAATGGAAGAGACTAAAATAACACCCAACCATATTCCTTATTGGAATTAAGGATTTAAAGAAAGACACTATAGAAAGGTATAGAGCTCACTATGAAGCTGTCACGACTTAATTGAAATTTCTAGATCTAAATCCTACAAGGGTCTCGACATTATGAGTTAAAAACCCATGATGGAACACAAGAATATAAATCCCAAAAATGAAACCAATAGGCAAGGAAACTATATATAATGTGCAATATTTAATGGAAGACACACATACTTGCATTATCCACCATTGTTGCTTTCTTATCTAAGGTGAATTTTCTCTTCTCTCCATGTCTTCTATACCATTATATGATCAATCCTCCTCCAACTTACTCTAAGATATTTCTACACTATTTGTCAGAAGAAATAGTTCCTTTTCTCCCAATTCATAAATCCCCAATTTCTCCTTCTAAGCCCAATGAAAATCTCTATGTCTATAAAGATATTGCTATGTATTTTATAGTGGTAAAACTATTTTTTAAATTAAAGTTTAAAACAATGTATTTAGCATAAAGAAGGCCCCAAAAGTGGTAGCCTTTGCATGCTATGGGAGGTTTGATCCGATGGGAAAAGTCAACTCCCCATCCTCCTACATTATCTCTCCTTAAACAACAAGTTTTTGTTGTCAGTCAAACATCATAGAGCTCATGCATTTGGCTTAAAACTTTTAGTTTTCACCTTTATTTCTCCTCTCCTCTATCCATACACATATGTATTCTTTTCTTGTTCCACTACTAAGTGAACTTTAATTATATGCAATCATTCTATTATTATCATATTGGTTTTAAATAGTTAAACTAGGTACTTTTACTTGATGCATATTGATTTGAATTTATAGCCTATATAGACTCCTTAAAGCTTAATACATAGTTTTAGTTTCAGTTTCATTGCCCAAATTTAGCACATGAATAACTTAAGCTATATTTAACTTTATTGTTTTTGTTTTAAATAAAACTTCTTCCAAAAAAATATCAATTTATAAGTTACTTAGAGTAGATTCTGCTCATTTAAGATAGATATGGTTTCATTTATTATTTTTAAAAAATTCTTATTCTTAAAATCAAATTATAAAATCAAAATTAAAGAGGATATTCTACATTATATACCATATCTAAAAGTCAACTAAATCTCCTTTTACTTTTTCTTAAAAAGAAATAGCTAAGAACTTCTTTTTTAATAAAAATAGGTATAAAGTTAAAAAAAAAATTAAAAAAATAAGAATTGCTATTTGGTGTAGGAGCACCCTTCCAAGATCTTCCTCGTTTCTTTTGTTGGTGTTATGCTTCTTTTGAAGCCATTGTATACGTAATAAGAGCCATGAGCTCATTTGTTCTTGACTAGGTCCTAGTTTTAGGTCCTAGTGTTTTTGTTGTGATTTATTGTGCAGGAGAGGTTGAGTGTGCCTTGGATGTGTGTTAGGCCTTATTGGCATGTTTCTATCCTTAGGATAGACCAAAATAGGCCTAGGAGTCATGAAAAGCAACAATGGCAAAGTTGCTCAAAAGATGCAAAAGTTGTCAAGCAACTTTTCCACCCAAAAGGTCAAAGACCCTTATTGAGCATGGAGAGCCCTAATTTTGGCACATCAATTGAGGTCTGGGTAGTATAAGATGTTTCAAACCCTAAAATATGGGGTGGGTTAATCATTGTTGTATGACCCAAGTAAGAAAAGCTAGACTGTGACTGTTTTGTTGGTTACCAGTCAGTTTGAATGAAGCAACCGAGCAAGTTAATGGTTTGATCTGAAGACTAAACTATGTGGAAAGATTTGTGTAGTGTTTGATCTTTCATTTTTGGGCAATTAGATAGTGTGTGTGGTGCAGGTTTAAGTCCCTTTGTAAATAGTTTGTAAAATACACTGTCACTGCCCAGTTTTGGGATAGTTTTGTACTAATGGGTTAGCATTCTATTTTCCATCGTGGAGCCCCATGAAACCATGGTGAATGGAAGTGAAGACCTTATACTATAATGCAATGCAAGAAGGACCTTTGAAGATGCAGGGAAGCCAACCATTTAGCCACTCCTAGGCGAGACTGGACAGTGCTCGGTTAGGAATGGTTGTTGGTGCAGAGGTCTGAGAGAGCAAGGTTGGTCAGAGGAGTGTGTGAAGCACCATTGGTGTGAAGGAGGAGCCTCCATCAATCCAAAAAAGGTGGCTAAAACACAAAACATACATTGTGACCCAGGCAGACCATAAAAACCCTCACAAAACCCTTAAAAACCCCAAAATTCGCCCAAGGCACTGTACGGCCACTTGGAGGCCCAAAACTAGAGAAATCCTTGAGCCCTTGCCAAATAAATGGTAGTCCATTTTGGGAGTTTGGGTAGTTTGTGCATTGTTTGCAAGAGAGAGCCCTAAAAGTCTCGATTGGATGCCTAATAGGGGCTCTTCCTTGTAGCCCTATTTTGTAGGAAATGAGCAAAATGGTGGAATCGGTAGGAGGCATGAAGGTTGCAACTTCTTGGGGGCACATGGATGGATGTAAAACTTGGTTTAAGACCTGTCCTAACCTTTCTAGGACCTAGGAAGCAATAGGACAAGTCAAGCCCTTATTAGCCATAGTAAGGGGTTTTGAGTCTCATGAGTAGGTGAGACCTTAGGAGCAGCATTGCAACTCATTGGTGGGTGGATTGGGCAAGGTCAGGGGATTCCTCAAGAAAGGGAAGTCCTAGAGACCCTAGGGTGTGAAGAGAACACCAGGTGATCCAAGGGAAGGATCCAAGAGCATAGACTAGGCTAGTCTATCCCAAACCCCATCCCATCACTATTTTCCATATATATAGTATAATGAGTTCTATTAGCTTGAGATATAAATTTTTCATTTTGTTGTTCTTTTTGAAGAGATCTTAAGAGTCATCATATCTATTATATCTATGAAAAATGTTGTTCTTTTAACTAGGTTTGTATTCATACCTTTCATGTTGTCAGTGATATATCTAAAAGATTCCAAAGTCACAAACAATAGGTATATGCTAATGACAACCTACCAAAGTGATAATAAACTCATTTCAAATAGAGGTTGCCAATAAGATCAAATCAAAATAATAATGATGGTTCATGGAAAATGACAATCATGATTGTAGAAGAGCTTCTTCCTAACAAGAATATAGTTAAGCCCTCTAAATGGACAAAAAGGGAAGAAGGGTAAACCAAACAAAGTAAGAAATAATTCAAAAGGATGAAAGTGATCCCAATGGTTAGAATGGAGTCTCTCTAAATAGTGAAGATGAAAGTCACAGTGCAAGAATGTAAGAGTCATTTTGATAGTAGAAAATGGTTGCATGTATAGTCCCAAAGGCAACCATGTGACATAAAAGAGAGTCCAAGATAATGATACTGAAATTGTAAGATTTGTGTGAATGTATCATTATTTTCATCGATGTCAAAACCGGTGATTTGGTTGTGACCGAATGTGGTGTGTTGAGCAATATTGGAAGATAGGTATGTATGTGATATCAAGCAATAAGACATATATTGTTTACAGGAGTACTTTCCAGAAGATCTTCTTCTCTGGAATCTTGTGTTTTTCTAATCATGGTTTGTATTGAGTTCTAATATTAGTTGTGACAGTTGTATTGCTATCCAAATGTTTGTATTGAATTATGATTTATGATTTCTATTCTCCATAAGCAATGATATTGGTATCTTCAAATTGGAATTTGTGTATATGGATCTAGTAGACCCTTGGCTTTGTTTTGGTAATTGAGGCATGCATTCCAATAATTGAAGTGTGTGAAGGAAGCCTGTAGAAGATCTACAAAGTCTGACTTGGTTACCTATTTTTGGTCAAGGCATATTTTGTGTAGTGTGTTGATCCGAACAATATTTTATTGTATATCTTTTGTGTTTGGCCAACATACTATCTTGGGGTATGTGCATATATATACATATATATGTATGTATATAGATACATATATATGTGTATGTATCTATATACATACACATATATGTATATATATATACATATATATACATATACATATGTGTGTGTATATATGTATATGTATATGTATACATATATATGCATATATACATATACATATACATGCATACATACATACATACATACATACATACATATATATATATATATATGTGTGTGTGTGTGTGTACATATACATGCACACACACACACACATATACATACATACATATGTACATACATACATCACACACACACACACACACATGTATGTATGTATGTATGTATGTATGTATGTGTGTGCGTATATGTGTGTGTGTATATGTATATGTATATGTATATATGTATACACACATATGTATACACACATATGCATATATACATATACATATACATACATACATAAATAAATAAATATATATATATATATATATATATATATGTATATGTATATATGTATATATACATATATATATATGTACATATATACATATATACATATATGTACATACATACATACATACATACTGTAGCGTCCTAAAATTGCGACACTTGCAATTTCGACTACATTTGGGTCTTCACGATGGCGATGCAACACGGAACCTGAATGGAGACCCCGAAACTTGTTCATGACATCAAAAACTGCATTTCTTAGCACCCTGGCCTGATCCTCCTTGCACCTCGCTGTCCCTCGAGGTGGGACCATGGCGCCTAGCGCCCTGGTCCTTCAAGACTAGGGTGCCCAGCGCCCTGGTCCCCCAGGACCATGGCACCCAGCGCCCTGGTCCCTGGCCCTATTTTTGGGCCCGGTCTCTTTTGGGTCTCGGGTCTTTATGTTTGCAAATTGGAAAATAACATTTCCTGGTCGGCCTAAGGTCGGGAAAATCAGTCTTTTAACCCTAATTGGCAAGTATATAAACTACATTTCCTCTCTCAAAAAGGGAGGAGGACATATGTGAGCAAGGCGCGAAAGCAATATTCAAGCATTCAAACATTCAAGCATTCAAGCATTCCTTCAAGAAATTGAGCATTCTAAGTCTCCATTCAAGGCTAAGTGTTGCATTCAAGACAAGGATTCAACCATTGAAGAGGAGATCACTTACAACACATTACATACAACAACATTTACACCTTCACATATAAGAATACAAACATTCTTACAACAAGGTATTAGTACTTGTTTACATTACAAACATTTACGTTTACAGCATTCTCATTTCTTGGTTAATTCCAAAACTGGGGTTTGACCTAAAGGCAAACCCCTCATCCCTAACCCCCCAATCGTCCTCTCTTTTCTGTGTGTAGGTTGCAGGTACGCGGCTGTAATTGAAGATCTGGAATCCTTGTGCAGAGACGAACAGATCCACCTTCGTTTCACGGATTTTTCGGAGGACCGTGTGCACGCCGGGCACCATCGTCCCGTCAACTTTTGCTCAAATTTGCAGAACAGCACCGTCTCGACATTTTACTGCTAATTCCAGGTCCGCAGCTTCATCCCATATCCCTATCTCTGTTTATAAGTGAATCTTTCCTACTTTACATGCATTCCTAGTTTAATCTTTCTACATTTCTTTACAAAAGAGGGTATCCTTGATGTCTTAACCCTTGAAACTCATATAGAATCCAATCTTGCATTGTGTGGGATTGGATCTTGTGGGTTTCAACCCCTCTTTTGAATGTAAAGTCTCTCCTAAGTGAAAACCATCAACCCTAGTGACTCTCCCTTCTCTCTCCTTGGAGTTGGGGAGGGGAGAACGACTAGGGTTCGATTTTTCCTCTTTACATTTTGGTGAACCTGACGTGAACATCCTCATTCTGATTATTCATGGTTAGATCTGAAAATTTTGCTTTCCTAATTATATTTCCATGTTTGATCTTTTGCAAATTTTAGAGGTTGATTGCATAAAAAACCCTAAAATTTTCTTTTTAGTAATTAAACTTGTGAAATGTTTAATTGTTAATGCTTGTTTCAGATCTACCCTTCTATTGCAAATTGTCAATTCATATTTGTGCTTTAATTCTGAAAATTAAGTGGTTAAATGTCAAAACCCTAATTTTTAAAACCTTCTTGATTCAACCTTTGACTGATAATTTCACTAATCAAAACACTTCCAAATCGGCTGTAACTTTGGATTCCGTAATAAAATCACAATATCTTTCATCCCTGAAAATTTGGAAAAAAGTTACGAGGACCGTGTGCACCCCGAGCGCCATCGTCCCCGACATTTTTTTCGAAAATTCGGGAGCTAGATCTTACTGTATTTTTCTGCTAAAATCCAGAATTTTGGCTGATTTTATCAATTTTAACACTTTCAAAATTAAAGTCAAAGTTGGTCTAGCGATTGCTTGGATTGAGGCTTCTAATCATTCAAAAATTGTTGAAATTGAAATTCATATCAAAATTGTGTTTCTTATAGTCCTAAATCTGAAAAGTGTGTTGGTGTTCATTCGAAATTTCAGTGCTTTATTCAAATTTTTGCAATTTGTGACTTTTGAAATTAAGTGTTTAATTGTAACAACCTTGATTTCCACTTTCAAATTCAAATTTTGCATGAAATCGAGTCAACTTTTAAATTTCAAAACTTGCATTGCTTTTAGTGTTCCCTCTAAAATCATAAAATTCAAAATTTCAGTTTCCCTCTCTTTTTCAAAATTCAAAACTTGCATTTTTCAACAATCTTGGTAGGGTTCAATTTTGAGATTGCAACTTTAATTTGGCCTATCTACAGATCGTAAAATCACTCAATTTTTTCAGATTAGCTTTAAAATCATCATTACTTTCATCCCTGAAAATTTTGAAAAAAGTTGCGAGGACCGTGTGCACTCCGAGCGCCACGGTCCCGGACATTTTTTCCGAAATTTCGGGAGATTGTCCTGATTGCATTTTACAGCTTAAATCTAGGAGATTGGCTGATTTTATTGAAATTTGCTACCTCTAAAATTCAAAATCTTCTCTCTCTCTTTAGTGCATGAGTTTTACAACAAAAAGCCCTACTTACACTATTTCTATTAGACGAAGCCTTAGGATTTAGTCCTTCCAAGGTGTAATTACCGAGGAGATGGAACCTAATTTGAATGGCCTTTTTAACGAGGACATGGGTAATTCCTCTAATCCTCTTAATGATGAAGAAGCTCTCCATGAGGTTTCTGTAGAACAACTTTCAAAATTGGATAACTAGTTTGATGATTTTCGACAAAGGATGTCTCAAGAATACCCCGATAGCGAAGCTCTTTCATTAATTGAGGGTCTGAAATGTATGGTTCAAAGTGATAAGAATGGAATTGATATTTTGCGTGGTATTGCACACATTGTGGATTCGAATGTGATGCCTATGAAAAGTTGTGCCGAAACCTTAGGTTATACACAACCTCCTACTCAAGTCAATCATTCTATTCCTTTGACAACTCCTATTGCTAGTATACCTACTTTTACATCAAACATAATGACTACTTCAACACAAGACATTCCTCCTATGATCACTAGTCATGGGGGCAATCCTTCTTCTTCAATTAACCCTCTTCCTTCATTCAATCCAACTTCTTCATTCATTCCTTCAATAAGTGTTCCTATTATATCACCACAAATGAACATGACGCAAGGGGGCAATTCGTTTAATCATTCCATTCCTCCTTGTAGTGTTCCTCCTTTCCAATCATCTCCTATGACTAACTATCATAGTGTCCCACCACCTTACTCTCTACCTTCTTTCAATAACATAACACCTCCATCACAATCTAACACGTCTAATATGAACTCTTTGACTGAAGCGACCATTAACAATCTTGCACAAACTGTCTCTTCTTTATAGCAACAAATTGCCTCTATGAATCAATCTAAGTTTAGTGTGCCCACATTTGATGTTGCGAGCCCACTTTCTCTTGACATTGTTCGAGCTATTCCCCCTAAACATGTTGAAATCCCGCATTTGGAGCTTTATAATGGTAAGGGTGATCCTCTAACACATATTAAGACATTTCAAACAATATGTACTGATTTTGCTTATGACCAAAGGTTGCTTGCAAAACTGTTCACTAGAACATTAAGAGACAAAGACCTACAATGGTATTGCTCGTTGCCTTCCTATTCTATTACTTATTTCGAACAACTTGCAAATGCTTTCATTCAACAATTTCAAAACAATATAAGTCCTAAAGTTACTTTGATTGATTTAATGCATTGTAAACAAGGTGTTAAAGAAAAAGTGACTAATTTCATTGGTAGATATAAGCATTTGTATGCTCAAATCCCTTTTCCAGTACTTGACAATGATATTCAAAGAATCTTTATTTCTAATTTACAAAAAGACATTAGAGAAAAACTCCTATTTTCTGAGTTTACTTCTTTCCAACAGTTGTGCGCAACTCTTCACAATTATCAACTGACTGTGAGCCAAATGGAACAAGCAAATCCTATGGCTCTGAGTGATAAGGGTGATAGTAGTCAACAACCATTTGGGAAGTTTAAACCAAACAGAGAGTCAATTAAATTCAATGAAAACATCATCAACAACAATGTGAATGCAGCATCAGGTGTGCCTCCTATTTCTAAGTTTTTCAAGAGAGAAAGAAAGTTCACTCCTTTGAATGAATCATTGCATAGTATTATGAATAAGTTATTGGAACAAAATGTGCTTACTCTTCCTCCTATAAGGCAAATAGATCCTACAAAGATTAATTCACCCTATTTTGATAACAAATCTTTTTGTCAATTTCATCGTCATCCTGGGCATGATACTGAAAAATGTTTTGCTTTAAAGGGTAAAATTCAAGATTTGATTGATAATAACACTATCTTTGTTTCTGGTGTGAATGATAAAGGCAACACATCTGTAGCTCCTCCTAACCAAAATCTTCAGATTTTTACGGATCCATTGCCTTCTCATACCTCTAATGCGATTGATACTACTGATTCCTCTATCTCACCTGATGATCTTGTGTCTATGACTCCGAATGTGATTAACTTTGTAGAGCACCAGAAAATCCCTAAAGAACCTTCCATCACCTTTGATTCTAGTGAAACTATCAGGGCTCCTGATGGTCCTTTATATATAGTTGCAAAAGTCAAGAATACACCTTGCCGTGGAGTGCTTATTGATCCTTCTTGCATGGTTAATATCATTACTGAAGAATTTCTTTTTACTTTGCAATTGAATCAAGTAATCTATGATGAAACAAATGTGGTTGTGAAATTATTTGATACATTTTCTTCTCCTACAATTGGTTCTATTACATTACCTATTGAGGTCCATAACAAGTCCCTTGATGTGGACTTTGCTATTATTCCATCATCCGAACAATTTCGTGTGAAGCTAGGCTATCCTTGGCTATCTTCCATGAAAGCTATTGCTTCTCCTATCCACAAGTGTTTGAAATTTCCCCATAATGGTGAAGTTGTTACTGTCAATCATAGTCTCTTTAAACCAGCTGAAAGAACTTCTAGCATTCCTATTGATTACTTTTGGCCTAAACAATTCCAATCTCTTCCTCCGTGAAGTGATCATCTTTTCAAATCTTATCAAAAGTGGAAAAAAGATATGATCCTATCTCTAAGTGAACCTAGAACACCCAAACTTGACATTCCTATCATTCTTGAGAAGGAAATTCTTCCTTTGAAAGATAAAACTAATGTCTTTCCTCAAGAAGATTCCCAACCCATTCCTATGGATGTGACTATGTCTATATCTAATAAACTTCCTAAAAGTAGACCTATACCTCCTCGTCATGATGGACTTGATCTCCTTCCTAAACCAAATATTCCTCCTTTGTATGGAGCAGTTCCTCCTCCTTCCTCTTATGGAGAGAAGAGAGCTTCCTCTTCTCCTATTGTTCAACCTAAGAGACCACAACCTAAACACCCAAGTGGTAGGGATGAGAACATTCCTCCTCCTCAATCTTCGCAACTTCCTACTAAGACTCGACGGAATCGTTCTGCACGTGAACGCCGATGAAAGCATCGTCTTAGAGCTCAGGCAGCTGCTTCTCAAACTTTGCAATCCCCAAAAACACCTTCAGCCAGTATTATTCCATTTTCTCCTCAGTCGAAAATTGAGCCAAAATCTCCTAAACATAAGATGCATGATGGTCTTGATCCTGTGCGAGTTAAAGATCCTATTTTTATAAATCTTGATGATGATATAGCTGAAAATGTTATTCATGATGAAAATGTTACTCCTGTTCATTTTGATAGTGAATATGAATATGTTGATGTTGATAACCATTTATCTAACGCATTTTCTAAAGCACTTATCCTAGCTCCTAGACAAGAACAACGTGGCTCGGAACATGAACATAGCCCTTGTTTGGATCTTGTGATAGCTCCATTTGCTGTGTTGGATGTTCCTCCTCTAGCGTGTTTCCTACCTTCCCGAAATACTGATCAACAAGATTGGGGGGTAGATGACGTGCTAGACTAGTTTCATTAGCATAGCAGATTCTCTCCCCCTCTCTTTCGTTACTTCTTCTATGTGTTATTCTCATTCTTCTATTTGTTGTCCTTAGTGTTGTCTACTTGAGGACGATGCAAAGCATTGAGATCTCTTTTGGTCTCTCTCATGTTGACTCAAAAGACACATGTGTTCCCTTCTTCTAGGTGACCTTCCTTGATTGGGGAATGAAGAACAATTATGCATACATACATATGATATACATGAATAATCATACAACATACTGACCCCAAGGAAAGCGAAGTCACCTCGTGCTTTGTGTTTTGTGTCTATTATCCTTGGGCTTACCTCACACTTGGGGGCTAAATCCTTGTGATAACGTGCTCCTTTCCTTTCTCATTCTTATATGTATCACTACCTTAAAGCAATCACCCCCGGTGAGGCGTGTGTGATCGCTTTAACGTAGGGGGGCATACATCCCGTTCATATCTTTTCAAGATACTTGAAAATTTCTTGACAAATTTAGCTTTGCCTTGAAAATTTTTGATATCTTTCTTGCATGACTCATAGTGAGGGAACCTTACTACTGACAGTCATGGTTCTCCCTCGTGATCTTCCCTTTTACTTTGTCAATTGAAGTCGTAAAATCCTTAGTCCACTGGGGGCTTGGTGTATCTTTCCTCCTTGACGTGGTGAAAGTTTTTCAATGTTGTTTCCTTGTACTTTACCGGAAGTATGAGCGTACGCTTATACTCTCGCTAAAGTGGGGGCTAAATGTAGTGTCCTAAAATTGTGACACTTGCAATTTCGACTGCATTTGGGTCTTCACGATGGCGATGCAACACGGAACCTGAATGGAGACCCTGAAACTTGTTCATGACATCAAAAACTGCATTTCTCAGCACCCTGGCCTGATCCTCCTTGCACCCTGCTGTCCCTGGAGGTGGGACCATGGCGCCCAGTGCCCTGGTCCTTCAGGACTAGGGTGCCTAGCGCCCTGGTCCCCCAGGACCATGGCGCCCAGCGCCCTGGTCCCTGGCCCTATTTTTGGGCCCAGTCTCTTTTGGGTCTCGGGTCTTTATGTTTGCAAATTGGAAAATAACATTTCCTGGTCGGCCTAAGGTCGGGAAAATCAGTCTTTTAACCCTAATTGGCAAGTATATAAACTACATTTCCTCTCTCAAAAAGGGAGGAGGACATATGTGAGCAAGGCGCGAAAGCAATATTCAAGCATTCAAACATTCAAGCATTCAAGCATTCCTTCAAGCAATTGAGCATTCTAAGTCTCCATTCAAGGCTAAGTGTTGCATTCAAGACAAGGATTCAACCATTGAAGAGGAGATCACTTACAACACATTACATACAACAAAATTTACACCTTCGCATATAAGAATACAAACATTCTTACAACAAGGTATTAGTACTTGTTTACATTACAAACATTTACATTTACAACATTCTCATTTCTTGGTTAATTCCAAAACCGGGGTTTGACCTAAAGGCAAACCCCTCATCCCTAACCCCCCAATCATCCTCTCTTTTTTGTGTGTAGGTTGCAGGTACGCGGCTGTAATTGAAGATCTGGAATCCTTGTGCAGAGACGAACAGATCCACCTTCGTTTCGCGGATTTTTCGGAGGACCGTGTGCACGCCGGGCACCATCGTCCCGTCAACTTTTGCTCAAATTTGCAGAACAGCACTGTCTCGACATTTTACTGCTAATTCCAGGTCCGCAGCTTCATCCCATATCCCTATCTCTATTTATAAGTGAATCTTTCCTACTTTACATGCATTCCTAGTTCAATCTTTCTACATTTCTTTACAAAAGAGGGTATCCTTGATGTCTTAACCCTTGAAACTCATATAGAATCCAATCTTGCATTGTGTGGGATTGGATCTTGTGGGTTTCAACCCCTCTTTTGAATGTAAAGTCTCTCCTAAGTGAAAACCATCAACCCTAGTGACTCTCCCTTCTCTCTCCTCGGAGTTGGGGAGGGGAGAACGACTAGGGTTCGATTTTTCCGCTTTACACATACATACATACATACATACATACATATACATATATAGATATACATATACATATATATATATATATATACATATACATATACATATGCATATACATATACATATACATAGACATATCCATATCCATATGCATATGCATATACATATACATATACATATTGTTGGACATTGTTGTTTCTAGGATATGGTGTTGTCATTGATGTCAACATATTACTATGATTTATTGCTTTGATGGTTGCAGATTGGTTTATTGGGATCATGGATTGGTATATGGAATATTTCTTGTATCATTATATCTTTCTATATTTGTTTTGGTGATCCAGAAGATTAATTGATCATATCACATGATCTGGTTTTGCAGTTTGATTTTCTGATCAGTGCTTTGTAGAGTTCGGTATTTCCTCTGGTATATTTCGATGTGATCAAATCTTGAGTTAAGATTTTGGGAGATTGTTTTGGATGTTTATTTCAGGTGGCTCATGATTTGGTGCTTTGCAAGGTATCTTTTCTTGTGACAGTTGTTGTGTTTGAGTGTTCTTGAGTTTCAGATGTTGATCAATGAAAATTTGATAAGTGGTGTTGGTATAGTTGTTACAGATGATTCTAACATTCTTTTTGATGTTTCCCAATTGTGTCCTATTTGTTTTGATGGTCTACATTGATTCTTGTGCGTGATCTTGGTTATTTTGTTGATCCAGTGATATTCTTCATGTTATGTGGCATTCTTGGTGATGTAGCTTGTTGTGATTGATCTTGGCATGATTTCCGGTGGTGTTGCATGTTTGAGCATTTGTTTTAGGTCTATGTTATGTCATGTATATCATAATATTGGTCTGGTGGTCGATCTTTGTATCGTGTGATGTAATTTTATAATTGTGAGTTGAGGGTTTAGCTGACCTTGTTGCCAAGGTTGATGATCGGTATATAGGTTTGATATTCGTGTAATTTGGGTATGTTGAAGTAGTGTCTGCATTATCAGAGATTGGCAAAGGTGCGAACAAGAGAATACATACTTTGACATTATGATTGAGAAAAGATTGAAATGTTGTAGAGAAAACAAATGTGCTTAACTAGAATTGTTATTAGGCATAAGGAGATGCTATATTTGTAGTTCATGTAATCTAGATTGTAGTTCGATCATTATTGTAAGGTAGTGAACCTTCCCTGAGGTTTGTAGCCTTTTGGTTCATCTTATTTTGAGAAGTGAGCTCTAGGCAGTGTGTCTAAATGCATGTGCATTCCCTATTGTAATATTTGCACATACTATTGCAAAGTATCATCTTATTATAGGTAGGTTCCCACCATGGTTTTTCCCTTAACCGAGTTTTCCACATCAAAATATTGGTGTTGTGTGTTGTGCTATCAATTTTCTTATCCTTGTTGTTACTACAGTTTATCAGATTTGCATTTGAGGTTAAGTTTGATAATCTAGTGAAAATTGATTCACCCCCCCCCCCTCAATTTTCCTTCATTATTGTTGCCAACAATTGGTATCAGAGCTAGATCCTCTAGAAGAAGCTTGACCGCTTGAGGAGATCTAGGATGGCAAATGGAGGTGTTATTTTTAAGCAGAGCCTAAGATTCGATGGAAGTAAATATGTTATATGGAACAACCGGGTGGAGGTGTACTTGAGATGTTTTGGAGAGGATTACTGGAAAATTACAAAGGATGCCTATTATGTTCCTCAGAATGGACCTGTTACTGTTGTTGGGATCAAGGATGTTGAAAATAACATTAGAGCTAAGGAAGCATTGCTAAGTGCCCTAACTGATTCTGAGATGACTAATGTGATGGGACTTCAAACTGCACATGAGATCTGGGAGAAGCTTGAGACCTTGTATGAAGGATATAAATAAGTCAAAGTTGCTAAGTTGTAGAGTTTGAAATAATAGTATGAGATGCTAAAAATGGGAGAAGATGAGAACATAAATTCCTTTATGGCTAAAGTGAATGAACTTTTCATAGGTATCAGATGTGTCGATGGAACCCTTGAAGAAGATGAAATTATTGCTAAGGTGTTGAGATCATTGCATCCTTCTTATAAACATAAGGTACCTACTATTGATGAGATCCAGAGTGTGACTATTGTGACAAGAGAAATGTTGGTTGGAAAGATCGATGCATTTGAACTAAGCAAGTTTGGTGAATCACATGGAAAGTTTGAAACAACATTTAGAGCGTCAATATCCAAAAAGTAGAAGTATGACCCTGATGAATGCAAAATATCTAGATATGAAAGAGAAAGAAAGAGAATTGGATGAGCTTGAAGCATTGATTTCCTGGAGATTTCCTAAGGGAGCTGGTAAGTATGATGGAAAATTGCCTCTGAAATTTTTATCTTGCAATAAGATAGGCCATTTTTCTTCTAGGTGCCCGAAGAGAATGTCTAAATATGATAAGCATGATAAATTTGATAAACATGATAGGAATGATAGATATGAGAAGAATGAGAACTATGATAAGCATTACAAGCCTAACCGAAAGTATAAGCATCAAAAGAACTATTATTTTGTTTCTGATGAAGGTGTTAGAGATGAAGTGTCCAAAGGAGATGAAATTGTGTTTATTGCTATCAAAGAAGATGGACCGATACCTATTGATTCCACGAGATGCACTATTAAGGAGAAAGATTTAGCTTCTAAAGTTGAAGAGAAAGATGAATGGGTGATTGATAGTGGTTGTTCACATCATATGACCAGTGATATAAGAAAATTTGTGAGTATAAAAAAATATGATGGTGGAATACTAAGATTCAGAGATGACAAAGCTTGTGTGATCCGTGGTAGAGGTTTTATTTCTTTTAATGGTAAGCATAACACTGATGGTGTCTTGTATGTTAAGTTTTAAAGCATAATCTTTTAAGTGTTGGATAGATGGTTGACAAAGGTTATGATTTGCAATTCAAGAATGGAAAATACAAGATCCTAAAAGCCTTTGGTATAGAGATTGTATCAGGAACTAAGACTATAGGTAATATCTTTCATTTGAATGCCAGTGAGAATTTGTTTTTAATTTCTCAGATTGATGAAAGTTGGTTATTGCATAGGATAATGTGTCATGTTGATTTTGACTCAATGATTAAGATCAACTCTATCCTATGTAAAATTCATCATTAAATCGACTAAAAATTAGAAGGAAATCATGAATCCCTATCTAATCAAAGAATTCTAAATAAACCAATGAAAATAATGCAAACAAGCAATAGGAATGTAATATAAATATATTCAAACTCTCTATCCCATGATTGTATGTAGTTTCCATTGTTCTTCTCTTTTTTGTGGTATGATGGCTCTCAGATATTGCGCTGGCAACCTACAATTGACACAAAGATTTGAAGTTCCTAATTGTTGAATATGGAGATTGAATGCCCAATTTATAGATAATTGGATGAGAATTGATTGAGAGGTGGAACAGATTGATTAAGAGGCGGAACTCCAGTGAGCTCACATGCTGATTGATAGTTGAACTGTTGATTTGGAGGTGGAACAGAATAGATTGAATAGATAATTGAGTTAACTGATTGAGAAAAAATTTGATTGAAAGATGAAAAAGAATGATTGGAGGATAATTGATTGATGACAAAGAAAGCATTCTTTAGAAAAAGCTAATTGGAAGATAGAAAAAGAATGATTGGAGAGAATTAAAGAAATGATGTAATTAATCAATTAATTGAAAAGATCAATTAAAATAGATCGAATAGTTAACTGATTGAAAGATTTTTGGAAAAAAGCAAAGTGGAAGATAGAAATAGGAATTGAAAAGATAATAATTTAATTAATTGATTGATTGAATTAGTTAATTTAGCATGTGCTTGCATTTTGACTTTGATTTTCAATTCAATCTTTGCATGAGATTTAAATCAAATATTGAATTTATTTTAAATTCAATTTGTTATTTGAATATATTTAGAACTTGACTTTGATTTCAATTTGATTTTTGAAATCATGCACGTGTATTTGAAATTAGGAGAAATTAGAAGAATTAGAATTTGAATGAATTTGGATGAAATTAGATGAAATAATTAGTTATTAAATGAAATTAGAATTTGGGAATTTGGAATTAGAAATTAGAAGAATTAATTAGTTAATTAAATAATTTAAAGAAACTATTTAATTATTTAGAAATTGAATTTAATTAAATAATAAAGATTATTTAATTAAAGGATTAAAATCATAATTAATTAAATAATTAATATTTAATTAATATTTAGAAAAGGGTTAGTGATTAATTGAATAGAGATAGAAATTAAAAATGAAATTTATTTAAATAATGAAGATTATTTAAATTGAAAGATTAAAATCAAGATTAATTAAATAATAAATATTTAATTAACATTAGAAAATGGTTTAAATGATTTTAATGATGATAGAATTGAAAATAGAATAATTAGTAAGATGATGAAGAAATATAAATTTAGAAGAATAAGATTAATTAGCTTAATTAAATAATTGAAAAATTATTTAATTAATTAGAGGATTAATTAGTACATGGTCAATGAGACATTTTTAGGTGTCTACATTTGCCCCTCTTTGAGATAATGTCAGAATGACTTTGTTTCAAAGAAAACAAAATTTTTATGCCCCAGTAATACTTAGGGTGTAATTCCCCCTCGAGAGATTGTTTGTGCATTAAAGGTATGAATGATCTCTCAAAAAAAGAAGAATGTTAGATAGAAGAATAGTTAGTTGATTAGAGATGGAGATAGGTGATGTGAAGATGATATTGAGATAGAATATGAGAGAATGAACCTTAGAATGAAATAAAATGATGTTAGATGATAAAAAATGATTTAGAAAGAGATGATGAGAAAAGAATCAACAAACTAGCAATAAGCAAATGAGATGAAATGAGAATGATTGATTCACAAACCTGTATCATTATTTATTGCGCAATATATACTCATCACTGAGCCTTATTATTGAACAATGGAGCTTAGTACATTAGGGTATAAGGAACCAAGATGTAAAGATATCTCATTGAAGAAACAAACACGTAGCAGACAAGGAGTGAACCCTCCATTCTAGTTGTAGTGCCAGGGGTCAAGGTATGTGGGATAGTCACAAGCATAACTATCCTTGACTTTTGCATAGGATATTTGCCGAATGAACGTACCAACACGGACACCCACTGGAACTATTACCCCATAAATTCATTGGTCCACACCACAAACAACATACCAAGAAAAAGATCATGACCATCCTGGCTCCTCTAGTCACTTGTGGACATCCTTGAGTAGAATAGGAACATAATCTGTCGCCAAATGATAAAATATAAAGACTAACTAAGACAAAATCCAATAGCCATACTGATCTGTGTCTTTGTTTTGATTGTTTGATGTGATAGTTGATAATGTCTGATCTCAGAAAGTTGCGGACCCCATTTAAGACTAACATGTCTGATTTTGAGTATATCCTCTTATGTTTAAGATAAGATAATGATCACTTGATATGGATAATGATAGGATTGATAAGATAGCTTGATCAGTTGATTGTTGATGTTTTACTGGATAGTCGTATCCTTTGTTAACTTCATGTGAAGCATTTGTTGGATATCTATTAGGGTGTTTGATTCTCGCGAGACATTTATTGCAAGTTTTTTGATTGATTTTTTATAGTTTTTGGATTTTTTTTTAGGATCGTATTTTAATGTTTTTGGTATTTTCTCAGGACATTGTATGATTTTTAGGATTTTTTCAGGACTTTATTTGAATGTTTTTGGTATTTTTTCAAGATCGTATTTGAATGTTTTTGATATTTTTTTGAAAGATTTTCCAATGTTTTTGGATTTTTTGAAAGATTTTCCAATGTTTTTGGATTTTTTGAAAGATTTTCCAATGTTTTTTGGATTTTTGAAAGATTTTCCAATGTTTTTGAATTTTTGAAAGATTTTCCAATGTTTTTGGATTTTTTGAAAGATTTTCCAATGTTTTTGGATTGATTGAAAGATTTTCCAATGTTTTTGGATTGATTTCAGGTCTCTTTAATGATTTTTATGATTTTTTCAATTATGCCCCCAGTGTGAAGACCTGTATGACATGGTGATCTTCAAAATGCATGTGGAGACAATGTATTTTTGAAATGACTTATGTTAATGCAATATGCATGATGAAGATGCCTTTCCTATTCAAACAAGGATGACTGTGTTTGTTTAGCCTTTCGTAATACACCAATTGAATTGGAGTTACAAAACATTTAGTAGATAAGCAGTCAATCAATCCTTAAGGTCCCTCCAAACATCCAAATTAACACACTTAGTGACTAGGATTTACAAATGGAGACACATAAAAATTCCCCATTAGTTCTTGAAACTTTGATCTTTTTTTGCCCATGTGTGTGCAAATGAGTTAATTCCTTCTCTTGTGTTCACTAAATATCCTTACCATCCTATATGACTAGCTACATGGATTATTCTAACTTCAAAATCATCCTAAATAAAGCCTCATTGCCAGCAAGCTTTTAGAGCTCCGAAGAGGTTATAGACTGTAATTTCTCAAATATTCCTTCATTGCCAGTAGGTGTTCATAGCCCTGATGGAGTTACTTGCATGTTCCCATAGTAAAGCTTTTTGTTGCACTTTGTATGCGTGATATTTCAGTTATGTATCATTGCTCTTTCGCCTTGAGATGAATATTTGGCATAGCACTTTTTTATTTTTTTTTATTTTCTTGCCTTGACTTGTAAGTAATGAAACCTACTTGGGTGTGACAATTACAATGGCTCTGAAGTAGAATTTTAGATTTTTCACTAGTCATATGATCAACTAGGTGTATAGAATGAATTAGAGATTTTGTTAATGTGTTTGAGATATAGCAATTGATAGATTTTGGGTTAACAAGTCTTGAATAGTGAAATCACTACCCAACCATAAGTAAAGCATCATCACAAGGTGATGTTGAAAATGAATGACCTTAGGACCTCAAAGAATTCATGTCTGAATATCTAAGAAAGGAGATGACCCTTTTTTCTCTTGACTTCAAACAAATAATAAACTTGGACAGTTGCCTTATTTTATTGATGTTGATATATGTAAATGTAGAAATTTTGTGAATGCAATGCATTTGAAAAAGAAACTATATGCGATGCAGTGCTTTGAATAAAATGAGATGCAATGGGAAAAGTAAAACCTAAACTAACCCATCCCTTAGATAAAGTATCTTTTAAGGTGCATGTTGTTCATAGGGTCTGGGACTGGATCTCCCTCCATGGTAGCCAAATTGTATGCTCCATTTCCTATAACCCTTGTTATGATAAAAGGACCTAGCTAGTTAGGTTCAAACTTCCCTGGCTTTTCATGTTCTTCTAGGTTCCTTTGGTTCTTCTTGAGAACTAGATCTCCCACTTCAAAATTCCTTGGGCATACTCATTTATTGTAATTCCTTTTCAATCTGTTTTGGTAACCTTGTAAAAAATTTAAAGAAGTTTGTCTCTTTTCATCAAGAATTTCAAGCTCTTCTAATCTTACCACCCGATAGTCTTCCTCTGATATGATGTGTTTTAAGGAGACTCTTAAATATGGTAGTTATTTCAATAGGTAGTATTGCTTTTGTACCATAGATCAATGAATATGGAGTTTCTCTTGTAGGTGTGTGTACCCCTATTCTATAAGCCCAAAGAATGGGATTTAACTAGAGATGCCAGTCTCGTCCTGCATCAGTGACAACTTTCGTGAGGATCTTTAATATTATCTTGTTTGTTGCCTCTACTTGTCCATTGCTTTGCAGATAATATGGTGTTGCAAATCTCTATTGTATTTGAAATTTTTCGCATAATTATCTCATTTCTTGATTTTTGAATGGACGTCCATTATCAGTCCCTATGCACATCAGAATCCCATGCCGATAGATAATGTAATTAAGTATGAATTTTGCTATTTGCTTACCAGTGGTGTATGTAAGGGGGATTGCCTCTACCCATTTAGTAAAATACTCAGTGTTCATTAAGATGAATTTGTGCCCATTGGAAGAAGCAGGATTAACTTTACCAACTAGATCCAACCCCCATTATGAAAATGGCCATAGTGATGTAATAGGTTGAAGATCCTGTGTTGATGCATGAATGAGGTCTCCATGCATTTGACATTGTCTTCATTTTTATACATATTTATTGGAATCCTTTTCCATAGTTGGCCAGTAGTATCCAGTTCTTAATAATTTCTTTGATAGTGGCAGGCCACTTTGATGTGCCCCACAAATTTGGAATTTACCTCTTTTAGGGAGAGTTGTGCTTTTGCTTCATCAAGACAATGGAGAAGGGTTCCATCAAGGCCCTTTCTATACAATGTGTCGGCAATAATAGTGTGTTTGGATGCCTGACGAATAATAATTTTCTTTTGATTTATAGACAAATCAGGAGACATATATTGAGTATGTAAGTATGTGTATCTCTCATTATACCATGGGGATTCGGGACCCACAATTACACATACATATTCTAATGAGGGAATCTCATATGTCGGTATCATCAATTTTTTTACAATAAACTCAAATTGAGTTTCATTATTAGGAATATTTAGTAGAGACCCTATTGTAGCCGTGGTGTCGGTTGTCTTGTTTTGTATCCTTGGAATATGTTCAAAAGTGATGTTACTGAAATGTCCTTTGTAATCTTCTACCATTTTTTTATAAGCCATCATTTTATCATATTTTCTATTATAGTCATCATTGACTTGATTTACAATCAGTTGAGTCACCATAGACTTGTAATTCTTTTGTCCTCCACTGTACAACGGTACGAAGTCCTATGATGAGACCTTCATATTCAAAAATATTGTTCGTGCAGGGAAAATTGATTTTGAATGACTTAGGGATAGAATCACCTTGAGGGGTGATGAAAAGAATCCCAGCTCCAGCTCCATGATTTGTATAGGATCCATCACAGTATAATTTCCACATGGTGGATGTTGTCAATGTAAACATAGATTCATCGGGAAAGTCTATTAGTAGTGGGTGATTGTCTTGCAAGGGAGCCTCTGCTAATTGATCTCTTATAATATGACCTTTGATTTCCTTTCTGTCCACATAATCTATATCAAACTCACTTAAAATCATGACCCACTTAGCCAATCTTCCAGTCAATGTTGCTCTACTTAACAAATATTTGAGTGGATCAAAACGTGCGATGAGTTGGACTTTGTGACTCAACATATAATGTCTAAATTTCTGAGATGCAAAGATCACTTCTAGACATGCTTGTTCTATAGGAGTGTAATTAATTTTATATCCAATTAGGGTTCTACTGATCTATAGTAGGTTTCTCTTTCCTTTCCTTGATCATCATGTTGTGCTAACATGGCTCCTAAAGATTAGTTTGTTGCTGATATACATAGTAATAGGGGCTTTCCTTGAGTAGGTAGAACTAATACTAGAGTATTCAGAAGATAATCCTTTAAAGCTTGAAAAGCTTCTTGGCACTGTTTTGTCCATTTGAAGGTGACTCCTTTTCTGAGTAAATACTGAAATGGATGACATTTGTCTGCTATTTGTTCTATGAACCTTCTTATAGACTGTAGTCTCCCTTGTAACCCTCTTAATTTCTTAAGTGTTGATGGAGGTTGCATATCCATGATTGCTTTGAACTTTGCTAGTTCTACCTGAATTCCTCTGTTAGACACAATAAAGCCTAAAAGTTTGCATGTTGTTAGACCAAACACACTTTTTGGGGTTTAACCTGACATTGTCTTGCTCTAATTGATCAAATATCTTTGCAAGGACTTCAAGGTGATCTTCTCTTGTCTGTGATTTAGCCAGTAGATTGTCCCCATGGTCTTCCAAGATATTGTGGATCATGTCATGAAATAGTGTTTTCATATCCCTTTGATATGTTTCTCCTACATTCTTAAGACCAAACGACATGATGTTCTAGTAGTATGTTCCCCATGGATAGGTAAATGTCATCTTGTGTTGATCTTCTGGTGCAATCCTGATCTGGTCATATCCTAAGAAACCATCCATTAATGAAAGCATTTCATTCCTAGCAGTTAAGTCAACTATCATGTTTATGTTAGGTAATGAAATCATCCTTAGGACATGCTTTGTTTAGATCTCAGAAGTCAGTACAGATTCTTATGCCCCCAATGGGCTTAGTCATAGGCACGAGATTGGATATATATTCTGCATAGTCAATAGGTAGAATGAAGCCCACATCTAGAAGCTTTTGGAATTCTATTTTGACTAGTAATGCAATCTATGGATGCATATTTATTAGCTTTTGTTTGTACGGTTTAATTCTTGGTAGCAATGGTAAATGATGTAACACCAATTCTGGATCTAGGCCTGGCATATCCACATAGGACCAAGAAAAATTGATCGAATGTTGTTTGAAAAATTGTATGAATTTGTCCTTTTCTTCTTGGTTTAATGATTTTGCTAAGTGGATATTATGTAAAACTTCTCCTTTTTGTATATTGACTTCTTTAGTTTCTTCCATGAGTAATGTTGAATTCTCTTTTTCAATAGGGAGGTTGTCTAACTCACTCTTGCCATTGCGATCACTTTGATCCATATCTTCTATCACAGGAGCACTTTCCTCTCCAAAGTATATTGTTTTATCTAGGTCTACACCAAATTATTCCTTGTGATCACCTTGTGGAAACACTTCTCTGATACCAAGGAATTCTACAATAGCTTCATCATTTTCAAACCCATCTAGAGTTGGTTTTCCTTCTCATCCCCAATCAATTAAATGTGAGTGTACAAGGGGTAATTCATTTCTTCCTTCTATTGTAAAAGATTATGATAACATGCATACTTGGTTATTTGTGTGACCTGATATATTTTCATCAACGATAGGTGATTTGTGGTCCTCTGTCGTGTCTATCGCTTGTGGGCTGACATCATGATCAGATAGGAATTCATAGTCATGAGAATCTGTCACACTTTCTATGTATGTTTCATTTTTTGAGGTTGTATCACTTATCTCCTCTTGTTCTTGCATCTAATTTTGGTGTAGATTTGCGGGCCTCCTTTGTATAGTGGTCACCCTTAAGCCCAGTATAAGTCGTTGTAGTCTTTCTTCATCTGATTCATTGGGTGGAGCTTGAGTTGTTTCCTTGGGCAAAAGTATTGACTACAACCAAGGATTAGGATCATTTATTGGTGCTAAGCATGTGTCTGTTACCATATTTGCTTGTACAGATGTTTCAGATACTGTATTTCTAGGTGAATTGGTGCTAGGTTCTTGTAGAAGTTGTCTCATATCTTCACCATCTGATTCCATACTAGGATATGTTGGTGCTTTCTTGCTTCTCTCAGATAAAGAGGGAAATACTCATGTTGATAACTAAATTTGAGGTATGTACTCTTACGGTGGCCTTGGTCTGTTCAGTATATCTAATGTACGTTGTCTTGCTTCTATTATAATTGGTACATGTTTATATCCTAACCCTTGATTCTTTGGGTTTTCATTCGGTAAAACAGGTTCTAATCTTCCTTTCTTTTGTAATCCCAAGCCTATGGTACCATCATACCCATGTTTTTATAGCATCTTGAATCTGTTGCCATACTGATCTAAAGGTAACATTGGTATGGTCATGTCATCTTCTTCTCTATATATCTGGTGATTGACATTTTCATTCAGATATTCTTCTTGTAAATCTCCCCACCTAATGAAAGAGCATGAATACGAGTATCTTACTATTTCTTTTCCTTTATCTTGTTTCATTACTGTGTTCTGAGGCTTCCCAAAAGACCTAGGAGAAAGAGATAACTATTTGTCATTCGAGGTACTTGAAATAGAGTATTCCCCACGACCAACATCCTTAATCTGCAAAGAAGATGTTGTAGGCATATTCTTATGTATTTATGTGATCGTTAATGACTCCATTTGTGTAGTGAGGGGTGTTGCTTGATTAATGGGTACCTAGTTATCTACACTTGCCTTTAAGTGATTATAGTGATGGAATGGATTTGGATCACCCTTTATGGTGATTTCAATACCATTGTATGGGAATTTAACACATTGGTGAAATGTTGATGGTACAACTTGCATGGTATGAATCTATGGGCAGCACAATATCATGTTGTACCCTAGTTCTCTATCCAACACTTGGAAAGTAACCTTTGTTGTTATAGGTCCTATTTGCACTGGTAGTGTAACTACACCTTTTGAAGGATTCTCTTCATCATCATATGCTTTGATATTTATTATTTTTGAAGGGTCAATATGAAGCTCAGAATATCCCAAAGCCTTAACCAGATTTAATGTACAGATGTTAAGACCAACTCCTCCATCTATAAGTACTCTTTTGATTATTCTCTTATGTATGTAAGCTTCTAGATGTAGAGGGTCATTATGGAGAAGTCTATCACTGGGAATATCTTGTTCTATGAACGCAATACGAGTACCATTAGCCAAATTCCCCACCATGGATTGAAAGGCGTTTTCATATATATCTTTGTCAACTACTGAATCTTGAAGTGCTTTGTCCAGTATAGCTATATGAGTTGGTGATATATGCAATAATTCAAAGAGTGATATCTGGGCCAGGGTTTTCTTGAGTTTATCAGCAACATTATAGGTCCCTACTACTAGTGGTGGGTTGGATGGTACTCCTTGTAAAGTTACTTTTGATCTACGAGTAACTACTGCATAGTCTCAGTCTCTAGGATTTATTGTCATTGTAGCCACCGTATTATCTCTTGTGAGGGAACTATCTATAGCATATGTTGTGTTACCAAGTTTCATTTCATATCACTTCCTGTAATCATTATGTACAAGTCTGATAGCCATGATATGTATTATAAGTTCATCTTCAAACCATCCCAAATAAAACAGTTCTTCATGCCCCCAGTCCATAGCACAAATATTCTTGTCTTCATCATATTTTGGTGCTTCTGACATCATGAAAATGGTTATCATAGTCGTAAGTCTCTTGACATTGCTCATCATTATCAAATGCTTCTTGTGAATCATCATTTACTACATCCCTTGAGCTAAAGGCATGAATAGTATAGTCATATGAGACTTTTGTGCAGTTAGATGTGTTGTCTTGTGTTCTCGATGTAGATGCCTTCACTTTATCATGTTTAACAAATGGATCCTTAAAGATGGTGTGATTTGTGTTTGCTGAAGTTTTGTTGGTGTCAATTGTGATGTCACCTTGATTGATCATGTCTTGGATTAAGTTTTTCAATTTATAGCTACTTGTAGTTTTGTGACCTTTAGTACAATGATAGCTATAGAAATCATTATCATTCCACCATGTAGGTTTGAAAGGACTTGGTTTATATACTCTCACTTTTGGCAGAGTGATCATATTTGTTTGTATTAACTTTTTTAATGCTGATTCAATAGGTTCTCCTAGAGGTGTGTAATTCCTTTTTGGAGCATTTACCCTTGGGAATTTTGTGTTCATAGTTTGTGAAGCATTTGCGTTGGTTGATACAGTGTTATTCTCTGTATGTGGACTAAATGATTGACTTGGGCCTTGTAAACACAAGATCGGTTGAGCTCTGTTCACAGTACGGGCGTCTACAACACCATCATTGATCACATTTTTGTTTCTTGACCAAAACTTGGATTTATAATTGTTGTTGTTATTGCCATATTTTATGAGACCTTTTTATACTAGTCCTTTCTCACACTTTAAGGCTTTTTCAGTGATTTGTTTAAATGTGGTCAGACATTGCATTTGTATCGGGTACTTAATTTTAGGGATTAAGTTTTCTATAAACATGTCAAATTTCTTCATTTTGGGAAAAATAGTATTGCATCTTCTGTAGAGAGATCTCCATCTTTGTATGAAGGATGCAAATGTTTCATTCTCATATTGTTTTGTGGCACATAAGTCCATCAAAGTAACTAGGGTTTCAATGTTATGCGAGAAGTTAGCAATGAAATGTTCAGCTAATTCACCCCATGATGTGATAGTTGGTGGTAGATGTGAAAACCACTCCAAGGCTGAGCCTCCCAGACTTTTAGGAAACAATCTCATTAGATAAGTGTCTTTAGTTGCAATCTCTATACATGTCATGAAAAACTCTTTGATGTGATCTCTAGGATCACCTTTCCCTCGGTATATGTCAAATTTTGGTGTTTCAAAATATGGTGGGAAAGGAGACATGTATAATGTGTGATAAAAAGGATAAGGATGTAAGTCCTGCATTGTATAGCTCTTTTTATCATTACCGATTTGCATAGTTGTCATCTGTTGTTGCAGATTCTATACCTGTTGGGCCAAAATATTTGTTTGACTCAGGGGTACACTTTGCACATGTATATTTCCCACAAAAGGATCCATGGTAGTATAACTAGGAGGTTGTTGAAAGGTACCATAATTATAATTATGTGTGTTATGGGTTCTGCTAGGTACTATGAAATAAGCGAAATGTGAACCCATGTTTGACTGGGTTGTACTCATTATATTAGTGGAACCTGGGTTTGTATTCTGATGATTGTATGTAGATCCTATGGAATAGGAAACCAAAGGTTGAGTCATACTTGTTGTATGAGAAACTTGTTTTTGAATAGGTGTCAAGACACTTGACATTATTGGTGTGGTATGAGAGGCTAGGATAGCCTGTGTTGGTGCGCTAACATTTATTTTTGAGGATGATGCACTTGATTAAGAAGTCATGTTTGAAATGACATTTGTTTGTATAGATGATGTTGGTGCATTCTGAGAGAAACTTGAAGTCATCCCTTGTATTTGTGTCATATGTGGTATTTTACTAATATTGGAACCTAAAGTAGTTCCTAGTAGTAAGATTGTTGTGATATCAAAATCTTCAAGTAAATTGGCCTCATTTTGTAATAACAACGAGAGATATTTGTCCCTATCATTATGTATAAGAGCTTCTAGGATCATAAGGGCATGTGGGTCTTGTTGAGCTAACTCAATCTCTTCACGTGTTAAATTTTGTTGTAGCTCGTGTATTGTGGGCATTGCCTGAGGATTTGACTGTTGACTACTTGATATGTCCATGTTCCAAGTTAGATTAACTGACAGGTTGTTGTTTGGGTCCATTTTACTTTTTGCTTTTTGTGACCTTGTGATGGGCATTTAAGAATTCTATATGAGGATGGTTTAGAACCTAATGCAAGACTCTCAACCTAAATATGGAATATGCAACACTAGACCAAACTCTCTATTGGGGATTTGGATGTGAGACTTGTTAAGTATTTCGAGATTTTTGCAACGCAAGTTTTTCAAGTTCTTCTCTCAAAAGTATTGTGGAAATTTCTCTATCAATCGTATGGGCAATTTTGTACTCTCTATCTAGCTCGTATCCGACTCCTAGGTACTGAGGTGCACTTCTCTTTAACTGCTAGGCCAAGTTACCTAAACCCTCAATGATTTCTCATTGACAACCATTTGGAACTAGATTAGGTTGCTCAAAGGGGAGAAAACCATCACCTGGGAGACCCATTAAGACACATGCTATGACTTTCTAGGATGATTATGCAAATGATGATGGACTAGGATGGACATATATGAGGTCTAATAAGGACGTATATGAGGACGATAATGAGGACCATGCAAAGATTTATTCGAAGGACGTATATGAAGATGATAATGAGGATATAAATGCAAGGATTTATTCTAAGAATGTATGTGAGGATGATAATGAGGATGTAAATGAGGATTATGCAAGGACTTATGCAACTTCTAAGGATGTATATGAGGACAATAATAAGGATGTAAATGAGGACTATGCAAGGACTTATGCAAATTCTAAGGACGTATATGAGGATGATAATAAGGACGTAAATAAGGACTATGCAAGGACTTATGCTAATTATAAGGACATATATGAGGATGATAATGAGGATGTAAATGAGGACTATGCAAGGATTGCCTATGATCACAAGTATGTAAATTTTTTGAGTTTGTAGGACCGTTTGATGTTTCAAGATAAACTTTGTTTCTAGTAATTTTGTTTGTAAGACAGGTTTGTTGTTTTTCAAATTTGAGAATAGTTGTTTGAAGACAGGTATAGCTGACTAAACTATGTTCTGACCAACTCTAAGAATTTAGAGATACGTAAGGTAGGGCCTAAAATAGCCCAAATACTGACTCAATACTGGTCTAGAACAATGATACACATAAAAGAGTAGAAGACAATCTTAGGCTGGAAAGTGGACACCATTCAATGAGGTCCCTGCAACAAAATACCAAAACAAGATGAACAAATAGAAAGTCTGAAAGCACTGGCTCCACTCCATAGCACACACTTATCAAGCATGCCAGTCTCTATTACCTCAAAGATCCAAATATCTTATCACTGAGGGATTTTTGTCTCATAATGCAAGGTACATAAGGGGTATCTATGGGGTATGATCCACACTTCCAGAATCACTAAATGTGGGATTTGGGCTACTAAGTTGGTTCTTCTTGTAAGTTTTGGTGGGTCCTGATCCAACAATGGACTCTCAAAGCAAGCCACTTAAGACTTTAGTTAAGCTTATCAGTGCAAAGAAAGGCCCCCACATACGTCGAATTCACTCAACACTCTAGCCGCCTCACCAATATATTTATATAGCGACTCGAAAAACCCACTTGAGAGTATGCTCGGAGAGATGATATCCCCAACGCATCCCAATTTGAAGTACCTTTGTGGGGTGATGAAATCCCCAGTCAAAGATACCCCTCACTACTAAAATAAAAAATTGGATGTTGTTATCACCTTCTCCCTTTCTCCCAAGACCCCCAAGGCGGGTGGAAAGGTAGTTGATGCACCAGTAGGCCTACCCCAAACACGATAAAAAGTTCTTTCCCTTTAAAAAAATGAAGTGTGAGTTATTCTATTGAGAAGCCTGATTCACGTTGATTTTAAAACCCAAACTTAGGTGTGAGACACGCATGTGCATGTCAATTTTAAAACACCAAACTGAAGTGTGAAATCATGCATGTCAATTTTAACCAGGTTTATTTTAAGCCCAAAACTGAAGTGTGATAACATGCATGTCCATTTTAACCAAGTTTATTTTAAGCCCAGAATTGAAGTGTGATAACATGAGTGCTTATGATTTAGTAATGACCTGATCTTCTCTGTAAATTTGCCACATGTTGCAGACTGATAATCGGTAACCCAAGAAAATCCATAGAAAACATAAAACTTAACTATGAAATATGCGAATGCGTAATGATACCTGAGCGAATGTGTGATAATGTATGCACGATTGTGTGATAATGACAGTGTGAATGTGTAATTCTGACAAAGAGAATGTGTGATATTGATAGAGCAATTATGTGAAAATAACTAGGTGAATGCATAAATTAGAGATAGACCAAACAAAACAAAAGCAATACAAAGTCTAACTTTGATTTGGAACCTGCAAAATAGATTGTGATGCCCTAGCAAGATCTCTCATCATCCATTCTATATTAAGCAAATCATATTTCACTCTATATGAGAGAACTAGGTTGTTGTATCTATCAATGGCTGGTTGGTCCTCTAGATCTTGTATCTTATTTTCTGCCTTTAGGATTTGCTGATAACATCTAGCTTGCCTCCTTTGTTCTTTTGTCCTCCTGGCACTTGAAATCCTGAATTGTACCTTATGTGCCACAAGATGTCATAATTAAAGCATGAAATAAGGGTAAACAATATTCAGATTTAACAAATTTACTACAGAACCAAGACATAACAGAGTGTAGATAATGAGGAAAATAAGATAAACAGAATGCATAAACTAGCCAATGAATGTGTAACATGATTTGATCGATTGCATTTCAAGATTTAGATGATTGTGTGATGGGTTACCTACGAATCGATGACCCTGAGTTATCGATTGCATGATCCTGTCTATGTGATTGCATGATTTTGTAAACACGATTGCGTGATTATTGAATCTATTGTGCAATCCGTACAAAACCTACAAAAAAAAGAATTTTTTTCTATGATCTGCAAAAATCACACAAAAAATAGAGAAGGTTAATTAGTTGTTGATTCACGTTGGGTTCACCAAAATGTTGTATGTAAAATTCATCATTAAATCAACTAGAAATCAGAGGGAAATCACAAATCCCTATCTAATCAAAGAATTCTAAATAAACCAATGAAAATAATGAAAACAAGTAATAGGAATGTAAAATAAATCAATTCAAACTCCCTATTCCATGATCACATGTAGCTTCCAGTGTTCTTCTCTTCTTTGTGGTATGATGGCTCTCAGATATTATGCTGGCAACCTACAATTGACACAAAGATTCAAAGTTCGTGATTGTTGAAAATAGAGATTGAATGCCCAATTTATAGATAATTGGATGAGAATTGATTGAGAGGTGGAACTCAGGTGAGCTCACATGCTGATTGATAGTTGAATTGTTGATTTGGAGGTGGAACAGAATAGATTGAATCGATAATTGAGTTAACTGATTGAGAAAAAAGTTGATTGAAAGATGAAAAAGAATGATTGGAGGATAATTGATCGATGACAAAGAAAGCTTTATTTAGAAAAAGCTAATTGGAAGATAGAAAAAGAATGATTGGAGAGAATTAAAGAAATGATGTAATTAATCAATTAATTGAAAAGATCAATTAAAATAGATGGAATAGTTAACTAATTGAAAGCTTTTTGGAAAAAAGCAAAGTGGAAGATAGAAATAGGAATTGAAAAGATAATAATTTAATTAATTAATTGATTGAATTAATTAATTTAGCATGTGCTTGTATTTTGACTTTGATTTTCAATTTAATCTTTGCATGAGATTTAATTTAAATATTGAATTTATTTTAAATTTAATTTTTTATTTGAATATATTTAGAACTTGACTTTGATTTTCAATTTGATTTTTGAAATCATGCACATGTATTTGAAATTAGGAGAAATTAGAAGAATTAGAATTTGAATGAATTTGGATAAAATTAGAAGAATTAATTAGTTATTAAATGAATTAGAATTTGGGAATTTGGAATTAGAAATTAGAAGAATTAATTAGTTAATTAAATAATTTAAAGAAACTATTTAATTATTTAGAAATTGAATTTAATTAATAATTAGAAAAGGATTAATGATTGATTGAATAGAGATAAAAATTGAAAATAGAATTTATTTAAATAATGAAGATTATTTAAATTGAAAGATTAAAATCAAGATTAATTAAATAATAAATATTTAATTAACATTAGAAAATGGTTTGTCTTCGGACATGTAGTGTCACGGTTAAAACACTTCATTGGTGAAGCGACCACCAAGATTCAAACCCTTGCTGGGCAATTGTGCTTGCAGGCCTTGTGTCTTCGTTGGGCCATTGTGCTCGTGGGTTTGAACAAGTGAAGTATGGGGATGAGGTCTCTCGGTTGTGGCCTCACCAGTTCATAGCTCCGAGTCAAAAGTGTTTCACGTGGAGCCGGAGGGCGTGTCATGCCAACGTCGTCGGTTACATTAAAAAGTTTACCAGACATTATTTAAAAAAAAAAAAAAATTAGAAAATGGTTTAAATGGTTAAATGATGATAGAATTGAAAATAGAATAATTAGTAAGATGATGAAGAAATATGAATTTAGAAGAATAAGATTAATTAGATTAATTAAATAATCGAAGAATTATTTAATTAATCAGAGGAATAATTAGTACATGATCAATGAGACATTTTTAGGTATCTACAAGTTCTACCCAAGCTGTTAGAGATTTTCCTAAAATTGTTAAGCCTGGTAATCCAGTATGTAAGGAATGTTAAATGGGAAAGCAAACAAGAATTTCTTTCAAGAGTAAGCAATATTCATCTGATGGATTGCTAGATCTTGTGCATATTGACCTATGTGGACCTACTGCAATAAGAAATGTGCAGGGTGACAGATATTTCATGTTGCTGATTGATGATTATTCCAAGATGATGTGGGTTGCCTTTTTGAGGGAGAAATCATAAGCATTGGACAAATTCAAGATATTCAAAGCAAAAGTTGAGAGTTAGACAAGACTAAAGCTAAAATGTTTGAGATCTGACAGAGGAGGGGAATTTTATTCCGGTGAGTTTGACTCATTCTGTGAGGAGCATAGAATTAGAAGACAATTATCTGCTCCCAGAACCCCACAGTAGAATGGAGTTGTTGAAAGGAGGAACATAATTATCTTGGATGCTGCAAGGACTATGTTGTTTGAAGGGAATGTTCTGAAGATCTACTGGAGAGAAGTTGTTAGCACTGTGGTTTACACATTCAATCGAGTACATATAAAAGGTGATACCGGTAAGAGTCCTCATGAGCTATGGTTTGGTCATGTACCTACTATGAGATATTTCAGAATTTTTGGAAGAAAGTGTTATATCAAGAGAGATGAGGATATAGGAAAGTTTGATGCAAGAAGTGATGAAGGAATTTTCTTGGGATATTCAACAAAGAGAAAAGCCTATCGGTGCTACAATAAGAGACTGAGAAAGATAGTGGAAAGTGCAAATGTGAAGGTTGATGAGAACTATGGAAAAGATATCAGAGCATGCAAATATGATGATGATTAGGATGATGTTTTAACACTAAATCAAACTAAAGAATTGAAGTAGAATGATCCAATAGAAGTTGTTAACCCATATATTGTTGCTGCTAGTAGATAGGCGTCAGAGCCTAAAAATCAGAATAATCAGAAGACTTCGAGGTATGTAAGATTGAATCATTCTAAAAATCAGATCATTGGTGATAAAAATAAAGGCGTTATGACTAGAAGAAGACAGTGATAACTTTAAGAAACCACCCCCCAGGCAAATGTGTAAAATCCTAGCAAATCAAAGATTATTTTGGGGGGGAAATTTTCAAATTGATGGTGAATTTTTTTTCAAAGTAGGAAAAAAATTATTTTGTATTGGCGATTTTTTCCTATGGTAGAAAAATTACATAAAATTTTGGCAAATAGTACCTTGTTCTGTGGGTAAAATATATATTGTAGGAGGCAAATATTTTTTCGTTTAAAGGAACAAATATATAATTGTATGGGCAAAAAAATTTAGTTCGAAGGAAAAATTCTTTAAGCGTATTTACGATTTTTATCCACCACTTGAAAATTATTTAATTTGTTTGGCTAATATTTTCTTATTTATGGAAAAATCTATATTTTATTGGTGATTTCGTGAATTCGTTGTCATTAATAGACAAGGCACATGATACATCACATCACATCAATACATCACATTGAGTTTGGACTCTCCACGACATATTGATAAGTGCGGCCTCTTTGACAAGAGAAGGGTGACACAAATGGCTGAAGTTTTATTTCGGCCCAAATTTTTGAAGAGAACGTAGTTTAGGAGAAAGTGGTTGGAATGGAATTGGATTCAATAGACACGTATCAAATGTCCCGGTCAATAATGTCAATCATTTAATAGATGTCTAGTCACTAACTGCAATCCACTATGTCCCCACGACTTCCAATGTGGCACTTGGTACTGGTTTATAAATTATAGTTGTTTCTAATTTGGTACTAGTTTATAGTTGTTTCCAATTTGGTACTCGTTCATTTATTGGAAAGATTTGCAGAGATATACGAAATATTTAAATTTTTTTAAAGAAATTAATATGGTTAGAGAAGGTATTATTACAATCAAGAGCTTCATCTATTTATATACGATCTTTGCTTCTTTCATCTTCAATTAGCCTTTGGTAGATAAATCATCAGAGCTCACGGTATTTAAATTCTGCCTCTAGTTTAGGTCTATAGGCTCAGGCTGTTTAATTTGGCAATTTGATTTCTCAAGATGGACACTCCTATCCACCTGACAAGCATTTATGTGGAGGACTAGAGGGCCTTTTTGGGCTCTGTTAGAGACCCAACCCTCCAATTAGTCTGCAAAGAGGTTGGAATGTTCACTAATGATGTTGTGAGGATGGTGTTGGGCAGAGACTTTCTACGTAATGAAAATAGATACTGTGTTGAAACAGATGTTGCGTCTCGGTTCTTGGCATCTCTTCTAGACCTCAAAGGAGACAAGGTGGATATGTTGATGTTGCTAAGGAAGGTGTTTAAAGAAGACTCCCTTGGAGATGAAGTTACTATGAATTAACCAAGCTTCTCCTCCCTGACCAACAGTGTCAGTGGCCAAGAAATCATTTCTTTTGAGCCTAAATGCAGAGCAGTTGATGCATCATAGGAAATGGGCCCGGATTGGTAGGGACTTTCTTCAGAAATGGTTCCTCCTAGACGACTTTCCAAACTACAGTTGGCTTGAACAATTCTTTCAGCTTATAATGTCTAAAGAATTCTACATGGAGGGAGAGCAAGATTCTTAGGGTAAACCATGAATGTGTCCACTACCGGTGCCCTAGCCCTGACCCCCTAGTAGTTTTCTTTTTTTGGCTATGTCCTCATAACCTCACAGGCTCAGTGGATCACTCATTTTGGCTTTAATTTTTTTGAGGGACTCAAGTCTTAGACATGTAAAAATTGTAAATTTTTGAAACATAAATATTAATGATAATTTTGCAAATTCTAGTTCGTTTCAGTTTGCCTCTCGTGGATATAAAAATGCTTTCTGTTTCCTTATTAATGATAATTTTGCAAATTCTTTTTGTCTATGAGCTACGATATTTCAATATTTTGTTAAACAATGGAAATAAATTTAATATTGTGATCTTTTTTATGTAATTCTTCTTCCTCTATATTTAATATATAAAAAAAAATTCCAGTTCGTTCGATTAATTATTTGTACATTGATTATCGTTGATTATAATTTTATAAATATAAAAAAAAAGATGTTTATCTCGCAAAAAACAATTGAATTAAAATTCCTACTTGTTGTTGAAGTTTTGAACTAGTGCATGCGTGGGTTGGTACATGCTATGATTTATAGTTACAATTTTGTCATTATGAAGAAATTCGAGACATTTATGAATGGTAGATGGGATCGCTTTCATGTAAGAGAACCAAGTATGTCCCAACTTCACACAAAATTGATCTAATGTAAGAATGATAGCAAAAATGACATCTAAGAACTTAGTACCAACCTTAATGGTAAGAGTAATAGAACCTATAGTAGGACAAGAGAAACCATCAAATATCTTAACCACTAAATCAAATTTATCATATGTTACTTCATGCAATTGTAAAGTATAAAGATATTCTTAAGTTATTGCATTCACAATACATGTTGGATCAATGACAACCCCTCGTGAGAGTATGTCTTTGATCTTTGCAGTGATATCTAGTGGGCCATCAGGTGTTTCAATAGTCTCACTAGGATCAAAGGTAATGCATATTGTATAGGTCCTTAGGAGGTGCAGTTTTATCAATAATATTCATCACATTATTAGAGTCAAGGCCAAGGTCATTAGAAGAAAATTCAAGATTCTTGGACTCAATAAGAGAATAGAATTAGATTCAATTAGATCAATGGCTTAGGGTGGATTTTAGCCCGAATTTGGGAAGTAAACACATTTGTGAGAACTTTTCCCGGAATTGAAGGTTTTATATTTAATTAACAAAATTAAGTCTATAAAACTCTATTTCAGGAAGAAGTTGAAAAGGATTAAAAAGACTTCAAAAATAGTCTGAAAAATTGACTCGAGTCTGGTGACGTGTTTGAAAAATGGCAAAATTCATGGGACCCATGACAACTAAAAACATATACCATCGTCCGTTGGATGAGCATAGATCAACGACTTAGGGTGGATTTCGGCCTGAATGTGGGAAGTAAACACATTTGTGAGAACTTTTCTCAGAATTGAATGTTGGCATTGTGTTGTCATTGATGTCAACCAGTATGAGATGCCTATCAGTAGAAGAGATGTTTGGACAACACCGTCATGGAGTACAGAATGAGATATCTTTGATATCACCTTGTGTTGTAGAACATTGGTAAGGTAAAAAAGAGAATTTCATTCAATGTAATGACCACTGGTGTCACCAGTACACAAGTTAGTGCCTAACTTGTGTGGATGAGATGGATAGGTTACCGGTATAGTGTATCACTAGTAAGGAAAGGATGTCCACTGGTAAGTGATATGTTGACATAGAGAAGACAAATCAACCAAGTGAGTAGTTGTCAACCAAAAATTTTATGACCAATGTACAAGAAGGATGAGCAAGGCTTTTGAGCTGTTATTTTTTATGAAGAGGCATAATGTTACCTAAATTACATCAACATCAGATGAGAAGAATGAACAGGTCACCGGGATGTTGTGAGTTTGCAAACAGCTGGACTCCCACCAGATGAAGATGCAGTCACCATGTGTAGTGATGACTGACAGTGAATGTACCCACATCGGATCACATGTGCCTATTTAAAGTTGTGTTGCACAAACAGGGAAGCCACATGAGTGCATTGCAGAATGCAAATGACAAGGTGTCATTCCACTAGTAAGTGGAGCTTATCTCCTATTATGCATAATGTGCATTATAGTTTTGAGAGATAAGGAAGAAGAGATAAAGGCAAGTGTTTGAAGGCTCATACCGGATTTACTGGTGAAACAAAGGAATGCCTCAAGTTCATGAAATCAGGGTTACGCACTGGATCGAAAGAGAAGGAATGTTGGGATGTCAGTTTAGTCGAAGCATGTTAGGTTTGTCTCTTTGACAAACTAGTTGAGATATGGTTTGAGCTCATCGGAGAGAAGGCAAGGCTGAGCAGATGCAGTCAGAGGAGAATGGCCGGATTGAAGATGGAGTCTAGTGAAGGTTGATGACAGTGTATCATCAAGGGCATTTACTAGTATGTATGTCCATCGGTATTATGGACAAGGTGCAGATGCAAAAGTCTTCCCATCTGATGAAGATGATCATGCTTTGGATAGACATATCTGATGACCATTTAACGAGTTCCACTGGCAGTTCAACAAAGTGCAGACATGAGGAGTTAACCGGTAAAGTGAGAGATACAGATAGGGTTAGTAAACCAATAGAAAATAAGAACCGGTTGAGTGTTTGGTCGGTGATCATGAATCGACACACCGATCTAAGCTGGTAGTTGGTCGACATGGATGCCACATGGATTCAAGATGGCAGACTTGCATACAATAGTTGATGGAGTGTGCATCGATGAGGTAGCTGCAGAGTTGGTCGACATTAATGGTAGATCCCGTAAATCATGGGATGTGTTGTAGAGCCATTGCAGAGGTTTGTGGCTTGAGGCCTGGAGGATAACTATGAACCAGCTCAGAATGACTGAGGAGATCGAGGTAGATGAAGGAAACCACAAGACCAATCTTGGTGTTTGACCAAGAGATCAGTCAATAGGGTAAAAATCAGATTGCCAAAGATAGAAGGTGTGATCAAGAAGGAACGACAATGGTAGAGATGGGGAAACCACTTTCTGGGTGATCAGATCAAACAAGATCTAATTGGATTTGTTGGAATTTGCATGAAGATTGCATTAATGATATTTTATGTTATCATTGATGTCAATTAACCGGTAATGATATTGTTGTAATTTTGTTTTTGATTAAGGAAAATCAGGTTTTAAGGGACCCGAAACCTATTGTAATATTGTTACTGTAACTTGTAGGAAGAATTTGTGGAGTGAACTGATAACTAGTGTAAACCTTATCTATTGATGTAACCGGTAAAACCTACCTGTTGTTATTAATAAACCCTAACCGATTAAGTTTGGTGAATTGTTTATATTGGTTTATGATCTAATGATGAGCGGTAATGATTATGACATGTATGATTATTGTATGAAAACAATTCCAAGAGATTTTGGCAAGTTGTTGTAATGGTTTTTGTCTAGGGAATGAGAAAATGTATTGCATCTAATGCAAAGCATGTGATGAATTTCTAAGTTTGATGAAGTGGTGATCAAGGAGCGATCAAGGTTTTCTTGATTGATGTCTAGAGATTGCTATGTAATTCAACGGTCATACTTGAACCGATTTGTTTGTAATCTCGATGAGAATTAGGTTTTTGTTGTGCTACTGACCTAATTGATTTGTTTATAAGGTTGATGGAGTTGTTTAGTTTAATGAGTTGGCAAAGAGTGAGCACAGTTCAGTTGAGTGTGTGGTTGTCAAACCAGATGATGTATCTGCATTTTGAGTAAAGGCTGATAAGGGCATGAAATGGATCAGATCAAGCAAGTGTAGTGTTATTCAGACAGATCAACAAACTCCTATTGTTTTCTAACAATTATAGAAGAATTGAAATCCCCTAATCGGGTAAGCTCTAACAAGATTGGTGTTATTGAAATACTCTAACAAGGTGCTCCATTAGATTGGATTTTCAAATCCTCTACCAAGGTTACCCCTTACAGGGTATTTCTTTTATCAAGGCATTTGTAGTCAATCCCTTAACCGAGTGCTTCCTAACAGGATCAGTTCTCAACGGGACTTTTTGTAAAGATTTAATAGGCTAGGCTCCTAACAGGGCTAACTTCAGAAGAGTTTAGATAGTTATCTTGTGAGTCTCATCTCACCATGCTTTTTACCTATTTGGGTTTCCATGTCAAAAATATTTGTTTCAAGTGGTGAATTTTTTTGCGGTTATGTTCTTATGGTTGATTTACTTAACTACTTAACTACTTTGATAAGTCATGATAACTAGAAGCATTGAGAAATGAAGAAGTTGTTTACTGTTAGTTTATTGTAATAGTCAATTGGTTTATCTTATGAGTTTTTATCTTGACAAAGGTATTACATTGTTAGTTCTAAGTTTACTTTGTGAGATTGATTTTTGAGATTGGTGAAGTTTGTATTAGTTTTTCTATCTACTGATTCACCCCCCTCTTAGTAGTTGACTAGATACTTATTCTTTCATCATACCATCAATTGGTATTAGAGCTTATCAGGTCCTCTAAGGTCTAAGCCTAATAGCTTGAGGTAAATATTTGCAGATCATGATGAAGAAGGAAGGTCTGAAGTTTAATAGAGAGAACTACAAGATATGGGGTGACAGAATGAAAATTTATATCAATAGTTTGGGAAGCCAGTATTGGGAACATGTCAATACTAAGTATGTTTCACCTACTGGGATGTTGACTGATGATTAGAAGAAAGGGCAACAAGAAAATCATCAAGCATTGGAGGCTATTATCAGTTCTTTGTCTGATGCAGACTATGTAGATGTTCATGGTCTTGAAACTACATATGAGGTATGGAAAAAACTTGAAGAGATTTATAGTGGTGATGAACATGTTAAGATTGCTAAAGAAGAGAGTCTAGGAGGAAAGTTTGATGACATGCGGATGGCTGAAGGTGAGAATATCCAACAGTATGGTCAAAGGATAAAAGAGATAGTCAGTAAAATTAAGAGTGTAGGAGGTAAAGTGGAAGATTCCATAATGATCAGTAAGGTACTGAGAACCTTGCTACCGGTCTACGCTATCCGAGTTGCAGCTACCCAGGAGCTAAAGTCCATTGACAAAACTAAGGCAACTCTTGACTCCATCATTGGCAAGCTTACTGCTTTTGAATTAAATGGTTATGATGGTAGTGTATAGAAATTTGAGTCTGCATTTAGAGCTTTTGTTTCTAACCCATCTATGAGGAAAAGTAGAGATGCCAGTCACAGTTATGAATCCAGATCCAGTAGAGAAGTTGATGATGAAGACAGTTTAGTTGAGCTTGAAGCATTGTTGGCCAAGTGGTTGCCTAGAGGTACAGGTAAATATAGAGGTAGATTACCTTTGAAATGTTTTGCATGCAACAAGATTGGACACATTGCTGTTAACTATCCTAATGGTGATAATGAGCACAAACGAGAGTGTAGCGTCATAAATTGTACGCACTTGCTAAAGCAGTACAATTTCACACCTAGTTTAGCACCCGCCTTGGCGCATTTTGCATTTTGCATTGCATTTCCTCTTTAGCACTTAATTAATTAAATTAATTAGGTCTAAGGTCCTATTTCATCATCATCCACATCATAAAGTTGGGCCCTTTCATTAAAGTGTGCCCCTTTCATTTTATTCTTCCAATACATCATTTAATCAAAAACCCTAATTAGGTCCTATTTTGAACTTGGGGGCTTGATTTCGGGGGTCAAAACATCTCGAAATCCGCTATAACTTCGGGATTCTCTCTAAAATCATCATATCCGACGGCCCTAAAAATTTGGTGAAAAGTTGTCGGGACCATGGCGCTCGGAGTGCACATGGTCCTGGACATTTTTCTCTAAATTTTAGGAGCGCAATCCAATCATAAAATAAAGCTTAACCCCAAGAAATTGGTGGGATATTCAATCTCTAGGTCGGCCTAAAGTTGGAATTAAGACCTAGGGTTTCATATATAAGAGCTCTCTTTCTTCATTGGAAGGGATCTGGGGAATTTTGTTTTCAGGAACCTCATATGCAGTGAAAGAGCAGATCTTTGAAGACTTCAACAACTCTCAACATTGATCCTCCAAGCATTCATCAACTCCATTCATTCACTTAGGGCTTTGAAGGCATTGAAGAGCAATAAGGGATCACCGACTGAAGATTGGCTTGTACCCCTCCCTTGGGGTTGGGTATGATTTCATGTTGTTTTCATGTCTTTGCATAAGCATCATTATGTCACTTACATTCATGCTTTAGATCACTTGGCATCTTGATTTGGAGCATTTACATTGTCATTTACAAGCAATTAGGGTTTACTTTCTAGGTTGCTCTAGTTTGTTTACTTGCATTTTAGATCTTGCACACACACAAGGTCTACACACACATTACTTTTACAATACAACTTGGCTATTCATGGAGGTGGAAATCACCGAAGTAGGGGTTTGACTAAGGCAAAACCCTATATAGCCGCCCAAAACACCTTTTCAGATATAAGTGCAGGTTTCAGGATTCGGACGATGCCGCAAGTTGCAGATCCGAAAGAAGCAGACGGAGACGGAACCACACACCAAGTTTCGGAGCAGAAGACCAGGACAGGGGCGTGGGGCACCCTGGTCCTGTCAGGATAGGGGCGCTGGGCACCCTGGTCCCTGGGATAGGGGCGCTGGGCGCCTTGGTCCTCCTGACAGACAGCAGTTTCAACATTTTTCTAACAGCTTTTCAGGTTGCAAAACAACAGTTTCAGGTGCAGAATCAGGACAGTGGAGCCCACGCCCCCGTCCCAAACATTTTCACTCAGATTTTAACACCAGGTATGCATTTACATTCTTGTCTTGTCCTTGTGTTTACAGCTTTCCATTGTTTAAGTTCAATTCTGCAATCTTGTTGTTAGTTCATAGTTGCACTTTGGGGTTAGGGATTGAACTTGCATCATTTTATCTATCACTTGCAACAAAGGAATAGAAATCCTAATAGGTAGCCCATGGCTCTCTCTTCCACAAAAATAAGTAGCCAATTGTGTGATACCTCTAGGCTCTTTCGTATTCCATAAGTGTGTGATTGAAAGTGAGATTAGGGCATGTTTGCTTAGTGTCACTTTTTCCCCTACACATTTTTGGTGAACCCGACGTGAAACTCCAATCTTCTCTAATTCTGATTTATGTTTTCAAATTTGAGTGTTTATGCTATTTCAAAATCAAATTTGTATTTACAAGTTTAAATTTTTTGCAAGATTCAAAAATTTAGAGGAAATTTTGCTAAAACCCTAATTTTTCAATTCAAAGTTGAACTTGTGGACAGCTTAATTGGGATCACTAATTTCAAATCTGATTTAGGAACTCATTTGAACCATAAATTTCATTTTATAAATCTACATTCTAAGTGCTTGCATTGGTTAAAATTAAACATTTCCTTCTATTTTGCATGTGTTATCATTTGAAAGAGGAAAATTGTTGTCATGATGCATTCATTTCATAGATGTGATAATGGGTTAGCTTCCCTTGTTTCAATTTTTCCTTCTCCTAAAGAACCTCCCCCCATCTATAACAACATTTTAGTGCCTAAAAGAGTTTCTACCAATCCCTTTGAGACTCTCCCATGCTCTAAGGATGAAGACTTTAAGAGTGATCTTGGCAATTCTCCTAAAATGTGCCCTTCCTATTTAGCTATCCTAGAGGAAGAGAATGATATCATAAACACCTTTCTTAATGTTACTTCACCTTCCCTACATGATGCCTCTCTAAGTGAAAAGGTATTGATGGACATTGACTTATTTTCTCCTAAAGTTGGTCCTTCCAATGGGGGCATGTTAGTACAACAAGAGGTTATGAACACTTCTTTCAAAGATCTCCTTCCTAAGCATGAATCTTTGGAGAAATATGTTCATGTTCCTCCTAAAAAACACTCCCTTCATGAGGATCCTTTTGTGCAAGAAGATGACATTATCCCTACATTTCCTAGTGATGGCATTTCCTTTTCCAACAAAATTCCCACTAGAGATGATGAATTAATGATAAATGCTTACCCTTCTCCTAAAGTTTGTCTTACCCATAAGCATCCCTTAGAGAAAGAAGATGAGATAATAAGAAATTTACTTAATTCTCTCTCCCCTAAAGATCATATTGAACATATTTTGAGGAAAGAGGATGAGTTTAACACATCTATTGATCCTCTCCCTCCTAAGGATGAGGAATTAATAAACAATGTTATCTCCTCTCCTGAAATTGACAATACTTCAAACATTCCTTTCAACAACCTCACTATTTGGGATGAACCATTAGAAGAAGGTGTAGATTATTCTCTTCCCCATGAGAGAACCCTAGCCAAAGGGGATGAAATCAAGATTGAAAACTCCCTTGATAGTTTCTCACCTTCCTTGAATCACAATTATTCTCCCTCTAAAAATAAAGCATCTCCCTCTCCTCAACTTGGTTCTACTCATAAGGAAACCCTAGTTCAAAGCAAGATGGTTAACATCTTTTTCAAATATATTCCTCTCAAAAGTGAGACTTTAGAGAGTAATGTTGATCCTTCTCCTAGAGAGTTTATTCCCCATGTAGATCCTTTGATGATAGAGGATGATATGACCTTTCCTAGTATTACTCTTCCTACTAGAACATCAATGCCTACCCCTTGTCTCTCTCCTAAAATTGATTTAATCCGTGATGAGATTTTAGTGCAAGAGAAGACTATCAAAAATTCTTCCAACACTTTTGTTCATTCCTCTAAACCATCCTCAATCAATTTGATACATGTGAATGAAACACCTAACAAACCTCTCTTCATTGTCCAAGGTGCTTGTCCTTCTCAAAATTCTCAACCTTTAAATAAGCCTATCTTAGTGGTTCAAGGTGGTTATGCTAATGATTCTTTTTGCACTCCTAAGAAACCTATTATTACTGTGCAAGGAGGTTATTCTTCTAAGAGCCCTTATGAGTATGCTAAGCAATTAACTAGAGAGAGTTATCATGCGGTTGCCCATACCTATAACACAAGAAACAATAGGCAACCTAATCCTCCTCCAGTTATCCCCACTTCGCTTCCTCCTTCCCAACCTATTCTTCCTCAAGCTCCTCGTATTTCACAAATTCTTGGTAAGGAATATGATCTCATAGAACAACTTAAAGCTACCCCTGCTAAGATATCCCTTTGGGATTTGATCCAAACTTCTTCCACTCATCATGGAATGTTACAAGATGCCTTGAAAGATTTGAATGTTCCTCCACCTAATACATCTAGTAATATAGTGTCTTTGGTTAACTCTGTGATGAATCCTAAAGCTCAAATGGTGTTTACTCAAGATGAATTGCCTACTAGTGAAATTCAACATCAATATGATCCCTTGATGATTGTGGTTATCATAAATGACACTGCTATAAAATGAACACTGGTAGATAATGGTTCTGGCCTTAATGTGTGTAGCATTAATCTATTGCATAAGATGAATGTGGATACATCCCTTATTGAGCCTGACTCTCATCCCATTTGAGGCTTTGATAATGTGGCTAAGTCTTCATTAGGTATTATCACCTTACCCATCACAGTGGGACGTGTTACTTTACCTACTCCTATCCATGTTATGTCGGGAAATCTAACATACAACTTGTTATTAGGGAGACCTTGGATTCACAGTATGCAAGTTGTCCCCTCTACATTGCATAGACAAGTTAAATTCATTTATAATAATAAGACATATACCTTGATAGGTGATACTAATTTTCAAGCTTGTTTGCAAACATCTACTTCCAAAGGGAGTTCTTCTAAGCCTTCCTCTTCTAGTGATGACTTGTTAAACAAGATACCTATGGATGAATCATCACCCTCTGATAATCAAAATTCTTTGGATGAGTCTGAAGTTCCTGAAGAAGATTCTTCTCAACTTGAATCTACACATAAAAAGGCTTTTGATCCTGAGAAGGTTCTCGCAGAAGATGATTGGGGATCTCTTGATTTCAATCCCACCTTCGTAGGTGAGTATAGGGTTCCTCCTAGAGAGCTTAAAGTTAAAAAGAAGGAAGAAACTAGAGATCAATCAGTCTTACCTGAACCTATGAGCAATAATTTTGTGGCTGCTTCTCAAACTTCTTCTCCCCACACCTCTAATTCTGAAGAATTTGATTCTTTGTCTTATGAAAAACCACCTTTTCTTTCTGAAATGGCTAATCGTTATGGTCGTGGTTTCCATATTTTGGCTAAGAGTGGCTATAGTGGAAATGGTTGTGGTGCAAATGAACAAGGAATTAAAGTTCCTTTAGAACATAACATGCATGAATATTCATTTGGACTTGGATATAATCTTTCTAAGCCCACCAAAGCATCTAAAAGACCATCTCTCAATGTGAATGCTATATTTAGTAGTGATGATAATCTCACTTCAACTAAATCATCTTCTACTTCTATCAACTCTCATTCCCCTCATAAGGAAATCTTGGCGATGAACAAATCTCTTTATGAATCCCCTCAAATTTCTAAATCCACTTATGAATCTTTATCTCCTATTCATCATAAAGTCCTTTCCTCCAGGGATAAGGCTCTAATAAATTACACTCATCCCTCTTCTAAGATTTCTTGTGACTTTTCTTCTTCAATTTTTATCATTTTATACATGTTTTTGATCTCACTTATAGTTGAGCATTTAGCATGTCATATTCAAATACCTTATTCAATCTATCATGTCTTTAAATAACATTAATGGCTATTATGTTGCTCATCATTACGTGACATTGGTAGCTCATTTACTGGGGGCTCATTGTCATTCATGATGGTACAATTTCAAGTGCAATCATATTTTTGAAGCAACATAATAGCCTAATTTTTCTATGTTATCTCTTTGGGGTAATAGTGTGGAAATATTGATCATCTTTTCTTTAGAATCCTCTTTTCCTAGATATGGGAGAAGATGTGTATTCTCTTTCTTATCCTACCCACTTCTTGTGAGGAGCATTTTACATACACTAATGTCTTTCTTGCATGAACTCATGTGAGTATGTAGTACATTTTGCCTATGTCTAAATCTCTCCCTAGAAGATTGTGTAAGTCCTTCTCATTATCCTTATCCTTGGGAGGCAATGATCTTTTCTTATTTTTATCTAAGGATCCACATTTTCCTATTTCGTGGATGGTGTGAACTTTACTTGATGTTATTCCTCTAAGGTCTAAGCCTAACAGCTTGAGGTAAATATTTGCAGATCATGATGAAGAAGGAAGGTCTGAAGTTTAATAGAGAGAACTACAAGATATGGGGTGACAGAATGAAAATTTATATCAATAGTTTGGGAAGCCAGTATTGGGAACATGTCAATACTAAGTATGTTTCACCTACTGGGATGTTGACTGATGATTAGAAGAAAGGGCAACAAGAAAATCATCAAGCATTGGAGGCTATTATCAGTTCTTTGTCTAATGCAGAGTATGTAGATGTTCATGGTCTTGAAACTACATATGAGGTATGGAAAAAACTTGAAGAGATTTATAGTGGTGATGAACATGTTAAGATTGCTAAAGAAGAGAGTCTAGGAGGAAAGTTTGATGACATGCGGATGGCTAAAGGTGAGAATATCCAACAGTATGGTCAAAGGATAAAAGAGATAGTCAGTAAAATTAAGAGTGTAGGAGGTAAAGTGGAAGATTCCATAATGATCAGTAAGGTACTGAGAACTTTGCTACCGGTCTACGCTATCCGAGTTGCAGCTACCCAGGAGCTGAAGTCCATTGACAAAACTAAGGCAACTCTTGACTCCATCATTGGCAAGCTTACTGCTTTTGAATTAAATGGTTATGATGGTAGTGTATAGAAATTTGAGTCTGCATTTAGAGCTTTTGTTTCTAACCCATCTATGAGGAAAAGTAGAGATGCCAGTCATAGTTATGAATCCAGATCCAGTAGAGAAGTTGATGATGAAGACAGTTTAGTTGAGCTTGAAGCATTGTTGGCCAAGTGGTTGCCTAGAGGTACAGGTAAATATAGAGGCAGATTACCTTTGAAATGTTTTGCATGCAACAAGATTGGACACATTGCTGTTAACTATCCTAATGGTGATAATGAGCACAAACGAGAGTGTAGCATCGTAAATTGTACGCACTTGCTAAAGCAGTACAATTTCACACCTAGTTTAGCACCCGCCTTGGCGCGTTTTGCATTTTGCATTGCATTTCCCCTTTAGCACTTAATTAATTAAATTAATTAGGTCTAAGGTCCTATTTCATCATCATCCACATCATAAAGTTGGGCCCTTTCATTAAAGTGTGCCCCTTTCATTTTATTCTTCCAATACATCATTTAATCAAAAACCCTAATTAGGTCCTATTTTGAACTTGGGGGCTTGATTTCGGGGGTCAAAACATCTCGAAATCCGCTGTAACTTCGAGATTCTCTCTAAAATCATCATATTCGACGGCCCTAAAAATTTGGTGAAAAGTTGTCAGGACCATGGCGCCCGGAGTGCACATGGTCCCGGACATTTTTCCTGAAATTTTAGGAGCGCAATCCAATCATAAAATAAAGCTTAACCCCAAGAAATTGGTGGGATATTCAATCTCTAGGTCGGCCTAAAGTTGGAATTAAGACCTAGGGTTTCATATATAAGAGCTCTCTTTCTTCATTGGAAGGGATCCGGGGAATTTTGTTTTCAGGAACCTCATATGCAGTGAAAGAGCAGATCTTTGAAGACTTCAACAACTCTCAACATTGATCCTCCAAGCATTCATCAACTCCATTCATTCACTTAGGGCTTTGAAGGCATTGAAGAGCAATAAGGGATCACCGACTGAAGATTGGCTTGTACCCCTCCCTTGGGGTTGGGTATGATTTCATGTTGTTTTCATGTCTTTGCATAAGCCTCATTATGTCACTTACATTCATGCTTTAGATCACTTGGCATCTTGATTTGGAGCATTTACATTGTCATTTACAAGCAATTAGGGTTTACTTTCTAGGTTGCTCTAGTTTGTTTACTTGCATTTTAGATCTTGCACACACACAAGGTCTGCACACACATTACTTTTACAATACAACTTGGCTATTCATGGAGGTGGAAATCACCGAAGCGGGGGTTTGACTAAGGCAAAACCCTATATAGCCGCCCAAAACACCTTTTCAGATATAAGTGCAGGTTTCAGGATTCGGACGATGCCGCAAGTTGCAGATCCGAAAGAAGCAAACGGAGACGGAACCACACACCAAGTTTCGGAGCAGAAGACCAAGATAGGGGTGTGGGGCACCCTGGTCCTGTCAGGACAGGGGCGCTGGGTGCCCTGGTCCCTGGGAGAGGGGCGCTGGGCGCCCTGGTCCTCCTGACAGACAGCAGTTTCAGCATTTTTCTAACAGCTTTTCAGGTTGCAAAACAACAGTTTCAGGTGCAGAATCAGGACAGTGGCGCCCACGCCCCCGTCCCAAACATTTTCACTCAGATTTTAACACCAGGTACGCATTTACATTCTTTTCTTGTCCTTGTGTTTACAACTTTCCATTGTTTAAGTTCAATTCTGCAATCTTGTTGTTAGTTCATACTTGCACTTTGGGGTTAGGGATTGAACTTGCATCATTTTATCTATCATTTGCAACAAAGGAATAGAAATCCTAATAGGTAGCCCGTGGCTCTCTCTTCCACAAAAATAATTAGCCAATTGTGTGATACCTCTAGGCTCTTTCGTATTCCATAAGTGTGTGATTGAAAGTGAGATTAGGGCATGTTTGCTTAGTGTCACTTTTTCCCCTACACAGAGAGAAATTCAAGAAATACAAGGGTAAAGGAAAAAGAGATTATCTCAGTTATGTTGATGGAGATGTCACTAATGAGGAATCTGATAGTGATGCTAATGAAGACATTGTGTTTGTAGCCATTAAAGAAGAGATGTCAGACCAGAAGGCATTAGTATCTAGGATGGATAACTTTGATGATTGGATCATTGATAGTGATTGTTCACATCACATGACCGGTGATCGAAGAAAAATTCTTTCCCTAAAGAAATTTGATGGTGGAGTTGTAAGATTTGGTAATGACTCACTCTGCATGGTCAAAGGTAAGGGAACTATTTCTCTTAATGGAAAGAGCAGTGCAAGTGATGTCTATTGGGTTGAAGGTCTAAAGTATAATCTTTTGAGTGTGGCACAACTCAATGACAGAGGATACCCATTGCAGTTCAAAAATGGTATGTGCAAAATTTATGACAGCAAAGGTGAACTAATTGCAACCGAGAAGAAAACTAAAGGTGACTTGTTTCATCTTAATCCTAAAGTCAGCAACTATTTAATTGAAAAGATAGATGATAGTTGTCTTTGGCATAGGAGATTTTGTCATATAAAATTTGATAACATTGTTAAAGTGAGTAAGTCCAAGATAGTGAGAGGTTTGCCTCAGTTAGACAAACCTGTTAATGCTCTATGCAAATAATGTCAGTTGGGAAAGATGACATCCTAAACTTTCAAGAGAAAATCCTTTTCAGTGAAACATTTGTTATATTTAGTTCATACAGATCTTTGTGGACCAATAAGAATAAAAAGTATTCAAGGTGACATATATTTTATGATCTGCATTGATGATTGATCAAGGATGATGTGGGTCACATTCTTGAAGGATAAGTCTGAAGCTTTTGGTAAGTTCAAGGCATTCAGGGCCTTAGCTGAGAAAGAGAGCGGTAAGAAGATAAAGTGTCCGAGGACAAATCAGGGCGATGAATTTACTTCTAAGGAATTCACTAGGTATTGTGAAGAAAATGGTATCAAACAACAACTTTCTGCACCAAGGACACCACAACAAAATGGTATCATAGAGAGAAACAATCAGTTAGTTGTTGAAGCTACTAGGATGATGTTGATACAAGGAGGTGTAGCGAAAAATTTCTGGAGAGAAGTTGTCAGCACAATTGTCTACACTATGAACTGGATTCTGGTAAAGAGAGGTAAGGAAAAGACTCCTTATGAATATTGCTATGGTAGATCACCTGATGTTAGTTATTTCAGAATATTTGGAAGAAAATGTTTTATTAAGAGAGGTGATTATATTAGCAAATTTGAGGCTAAAAGTGATGAAGGTATATTTCTTGGCTATTCCACCAAGAGTAAGGCCTACAAGTGTTTTAACAACTGAACACAGAGAATTATTGATAGTTTTGATGTTCGAGTGGATGAAAATCCAGAAGTCTCTGAGGAAACTAGTTCAAAGAAAAAGGATGAAGATCCTTGCATTTTATTTTTGGAACCAGAAACTGTGAAATTTGAAACCGGCAAAGCAAATACTGATGTACCAGTTCAACTGGAACAGGTAAATTCAAAAGAAGATGATAATGAAGAAGTTGAACCTGAAGATAATTATCATGTTATTTCAAGATATGTGAGACTGAATCACAATCCTGAACAGATTATTGGAGATATGGATGCTGGAATACTAACCAGAAGAAGAATCAAAGAGAATTATTGCATGATCTCCTCTATTGAACCAAGAACTGCTAAGGAAGCATTTGGTGATGATCATTGCGTTAAAGCTATGGAGGAGGAATTAGATCAAATTGAGAAGAACAACACATGGACCTTAGTACCTTGACCAGTAAATAAAAATGTGATAGGTACTAAGTGGGTTTTCAGGAACAAGTTGATTGAAGATGGTGTTGTAGTTCATAATAAAGCTAGGTTGGTTTACAAAGGCTATGCACAAGAGGAAGGAGAAGACTGTGGTGAGACTTTTGCACTAGTGGCAAGACTGGAAGGTGTCAGAACTTTACTTGCATTTGCTGCACACAAGAAATTCAAGGTATACCATATGGATGTTAAGTCATTATTTTTGAATGGGATACTTGAAGAAGAAGTATACATTGAGCAGCCAAATGGTTATGCTCTGACTAATAAGAAAGATATGGTATGAAGATTGCATAAAGCTTTATATGGATTAAAACAAGCACCAAGAGCATGGTATGAAAGGCTTCATACACATCTGATGAAGATAGGATTTTTGAGAACCAGTGATGATAGTAAAATATATCTCAAATCTGAAGGAGATAAAATACTAGTTAGCAAAGTATTTGTTGATGATATCATATTTGGAGGTAATGATCACATGAGCAACAGTTTTGTAGATGAAATGAAAAATGAGTTTGAAATGTCTTTAGTGGGAGAAATAAAAAATTTCATAGGCTTGCGAATATAGAAAATAATGAATGGTATTTTCATCACACAGTCTAAGTATGTGAAAGAGGTCTTGAAGATATTTGGCATGAGTGACTGTAAACTAGTTGGGACACCTATGGTTATAGGTTGTAATTTGTCTAAGGAAGATGAGTCCAAATCTATTGATGAGAAGGAATACAAGTCAATGATTGGAAAATTGCACTATGTTGTTCACAACAGACTGGATATAGCTCATGCAGTTGGCATAGTTTCTAGATTCCAGAAGAATCCTAAGGAAACACATCTGATAGCAACCAAGAGAATTTTTAGATACTTGAAAGGCACTATTGATTATGGGTTATGGTATCCATGTGGAAGAAATTTTGAATTGAAGGTGTACACAGATGCAGATTGGGTAGGAAACGTTGATGACCGGAAAAGTACAACCAGTGGAGCATTTTTTCTTGGAGGAAGACTTGTTTCATGGAGTAGTAAGAAGCAAAGTTGTACTTTACAATCTACTACTGAAGCTCAATATGTTGCAGCTTACATGAATTGTACACAGGCTATATGGATGGGGCACATTTTGGAAGGTTTTAAGATGAAGATTTCAAAACCTATAAAGATTTAATGTGATAAAAAAAGTGCCATAAATATTTCCAAGAACCCTATTTTGCACGCACAAACCAAGCATATTGAATTGAAGTATCATTTCTTGAGGGAAAAAGTACATAGTTAAGATGTGATCTTAGAGCATGTTTCTACCAAGGAGAAGCTTGCAGATATTTTTACTAAACGTCTGCCTAAGACTACTTTTGAGTATCTTAGAAGTCAGTTAGGGGTTGTCCCTCTTCATGAAGTCAGTTAAGTATGATGTAGATTACATCAATCCCGAAGCTACTTGTAGAATTTTACAGAAGGATTGGTGTAGAAGTGGATTTATTCCACAGGGGGAGCATCAATTTGTAGATTGTTGATGATGCACAATGAAATTTGACATTACATGTTTCAATTTCAATTTGGCATTGTTGTCAAAGGGGGAGAAGAATTATGTGATTATGGGAAGAAGAACCAGCAACAAGCTGAAGACATGGACAACATGGTGAACACTTGGTAATGTATACCAGGATTCCTATTCATAATCACATAGAAATCAATGGTATTGATATTTGTATTGCCATCAATACCAAAGGGGGAGATTGTTGGCATTTGCATGAAGATTGCATTAATGAGATGTATTGTCATTGATGTCAATTAACCAGTAATGATATTGTTGATATTGCTGTAATATTGTTATTATAACCGGTAGGAAGAATTTGTGGAGTGAACCGGTAACTGGTGTAAACCTTATCTATTGATGTAACCGGTAAACCCTACCTATTGTTTTTGATAAACCATAAGTGATTAAGTTGGTGAATTATTTATATTGGTTTATGATCTGATGATGAGCGGTAATGATTATGACATGTATGATTATTGTATGAAGACAATTCCAAGAGATTTTGGCGAGTTGTTGTAATGGTTTTTGTCTAGGGAATGAGAAATGTATTGCATCTAATGCAAAGCACGTGATGAGTTTCTAAGTTTGATGAAGTGGTGATCAAGGAGCGATGAAGGTTTTCTTGATTGATGTGTAGAGATTGCTATGTAATCCAATGGTCATACTTGAACCGATTTGTTTGTAATCTCGATGAGAATTAGGTTTTTTTTGTGTTACCGACCTGATTGATTTGTTTATAAGGTTGATGAAGTTGTTTAGTTTAATGAGTTTGCAAAGAGTTAGCATAGTTCAATTGAGTGTGTGGTTGTCCAACTGGATGATGTATCTATAGTTTGAGTAAAGGCAAATAGGAGCATGAAATGGATCTGATCAAGCAAGTGTAGTGCTATTCAGACAGATCAACAAACTCTATTGTTTTCTAGAAATTACAGCAGAATTGAAATCCCCTAACCAGGTAAGCTCTAACAAGCTTGGTGCTATTCAAATCCTCTAACAAGTTGGTCCATTACATTGGATTTTTAAATCCTCTACCGAGGTTTCTCCTTACAGGGTATTGCTTCTAAAAAGGCATTTGTAGTCAATCCCTTAATTGGGTGATTTCTAACAGGATTAGTTCTTAACAGGACTTTTTGTAAAGCTTTAATAGGGTAGGCTCCTAACAGGGTGAATTTCAGAAGAGTTCAGCTAGTTATCTTGTGAGTCTCATCTAACCGTGGTTTTTACCTATTTGAGTTTCCACGTCAAAAATATTTTTGTCAAGTGGTGAATGTTTTTGTGGTTATATTTTCATGGTTGATTTACTTAACTACTTAACTACTTTGATAAGTCATGATAACCAGAAGCATTGATAAATGAAGAAGCCATTTACTGTTAATTTGTTGTAACAATCAACCAGTTTATCTTATGAGTTTTTATCTTGACAGAGGTATTACATTGTTAGTTCTAAGTTTACTTTGAGAGATTGATTTTTGAGATTGGTGAAGTTTGTATCAGTTTTTCTATCTACTGATTCACCCGCCCCCCCCCTCTTAATAGTTGACCGGATACTTATTCTTTCATCATACCATCAGGATTTGGTTTGCCTCGAGGTTGATGAGGAAACACTAACCGCCCATGTTTTTTAATTGGCTTTTGGCAAGAAAATTAGGTTATAAATAAGGAAGCCAAAATCATTGAAGGGTGTTGCTAAATGGAAGAGGATAGAGTTGCTGCGAAGTGCTTGAGTGTTGCATGAGAGAGCTAGATCAGTCAGAGAGAAAATGGCTAAGGATAGTAGTGATTGAGGGAGTGCAAGGTAAATCGGTGATAGGGTTTAACAGAGAGTTAACCGCTATGGTTTGAGCAACCAGTATAGCAGCTAGAGTGCATCTGAAGAGATAATTGTTAGGAGCTTGTACCGATAGGAAGACAATTGAGAGGACTAAAGAACAAAGAAGTGAGGAAGAGATCCAGCAGAGTAGAAGGAGAGTAGAAGTAAACCGGTAGAATTTAAGAGAAATATAGTAGTATATAAGAGAAGCTGAAGAGTGAGTCGATGCAGCAGAGAAGGTATCACATCGACAAAGTGAGGTATATGAAATGGTTACAAGATTCACTTGTAATAGTATCACTAATTTTTTATGTGACGCTATTATTGTGATCACTAAGTTGTAGCTTGGTGCAAGGGTTGTAGCCCATAAATCAGTTAGGGTTGGTGCTCCTTGGGTTGGTGCCGTCAATCAAGGGTTGTAACTCCTTGGGTTGGTGCCCTAAACATTGTAATAGAGTTTCATTGTGAGGTTGGATTGTAGCAGTAGACTCCAGTAGCATTGCTCACTAAGGTTTTTCCCATCTTGGGTTTTCCTCATACATACTGGTGTTATGTGATGTCCCTGTGTGTGAATGTATTTGTGTTTAGTCTCTTCACTAAATGGTATGTTTGCATTATGTTTTATTCCATAACTGGTATATACACATAAGTTATTTAAAGAGAAAAAATTGAGAACCACTGATTCACCCCCCCTCTCAATGGTGCATTGTGTCTAACAATTGGTATCAAAGCATAGGAACTTTGTTTATCAAGCTTTCTCTCACTTGGGTAGATTATAGCTTAAGGACACAATGGTTTGTTTAGTGTCAATCCCTGCTCCAGTTTTTTATGGCTCAAACTATTCTATTTGGAGCTGTAGAATGGAAGTATACTTGTCCTCTCTAGGGTTTGATGTATGGATGTCGGTTGTTAATAGTCTCCCTATGAATGTCTATCCTCCCATTGGCTCTGAAGAAGAAAGAAGATGCATGTGTAATGAAGAAGCCATGAAGGCTATATTCAGTGGGCTCACCGGTGATGTCTCCTCACAGGTGGATAAGTGCAAATTGACAAAGAGTCTATGAGATAGACTAAATAAACTTTATGGAAATGAAACCTGCACCACTGGATCAGTTTGTGAGAGTGAGAAGAACAAAGCAGTAGACTCCAGTAGCATTGCTCACTAAGGTTTTTCCCATCTTGGGTTTTCCTCATACATACTGGTGTTATGTGATGTCCCTGTGTGTGAATGTATTTGTGTTTAGTCTCTTCACTAAATGGTATGTTTGCATTATGTTTTATTCCATAACTGGTATATACACATAAGTTATTTAAAGAGAAAAAATTGAGAACCACTGATTCACCCCCCCTCTCAATGGTGCATTGTGTCTAACAATTGGTATCAAAGCATAGGAACTTTGTTTATCAAGCTTTCTCTCACTTGGGTAGATTATAGCTTAAGGACACAATGGTTTGTTTAGTGTCAATCCCTGCTCCAGTTTTTTATGGCTCAAACTATTCTATTTGGAGCTGTAGAATGGAAGTATACTTGTCCTCTCTAGGGTTTGATGTATGGATGTCGGTTGTTAATAGTCTCCCTAGGAATGTCTATCCTCCCATTGGCTCTGAAGAAGAAAGAAGATGCATGTGTAATGAAGAAGCCATGAAGGCTATATTCAGTGGGCTCACCGGTGATGTCTCCTCACAGGTGGATAAGTGCAAATTGACAAAGAGTCTATGAGATAGACTAAATAAACTTTATGGAAATGAAACCTGCACCACTGGATCAGTTTGTGAGAGTGAGAAGAACAAAGCAGTAGACACATGCACAGATGACAAAAGTAGATCAGATCGGTGCAGTAGAAATGATGAAGAAGGAACTCATCTCTTCATGGCAGAAGAATCTGAAGATGAGGTGCACACATATGAAAGTGATAAGGCAAATGGATCCCACCGATATGATGTGTTTGGTAGTGATAATCAGGAAGATGAAGAAGAAGGAGACAAGGCAGATAGATCTAGCCAACAAGATCTATTTGATAGTGAAGGTGAAGAAGAGGGAGCAGAAGTTGATCTTGAAGGAGAGCTTGTAAATGCACTTGAAGAATTCAGTAGAGTAAGAAAGGAATACAAGCTATTCAAGAATGCTGCTATTGTGGAGAAGAACAGATTGATAAAATGCCTTGAAGAATCTGAGAAAAGCACCTTAGAGTTGAAGTCTCACAAGGAAGACACCAAGGTGTGTAGGTGTAATGATCTAGCATCCATTCTAGAAGTTAAAGATAAAGAATATTTGCAGCTGGTTGGAGAAATGGAGACTCTCTGAAGTGACCTTGAGAAATGTCAAGATGAGCTCAAGGTAAGAATCCAGTTTGATGGCAGCAATGATGCCTTGGACAAAATGTTGAAGAAGAAAAAGCATGCCAAGGACACTAAAGGATTAGGAAGTGGTGTTGGTGAATGATCCACCAACAAGAATGTCCCTCACAATGATATTTTGTTTGTCTCCTCAAATGGAGGAAACAAGGGACGGACCTTCATAGGCAGAAATTCTCCCCGAAAGAAGGCTGACTTAAATACAACTAGTAAAGACTTGTAGACAAAAATGAAGACCGATGTTGCAAGAAGAAGGAACACTGTAGATCCCAAAGGAAAAGGGAAGATGGAGAATACAGCTTCACCGAAAGCAAGAAAATGAGAAGACAATAAAGAAGATCTCCTACTGACACAGGACAAAGTAATGCTACCACCCACAGGACAAAGAAAGTGTGGGAGAAGAAGAGACCAAAAGGAAGGGTTGCACAGAATGAACAACCAAGGATCCATCAAAGAAGGAGAAATGGAGATGCTAGACTAGTAAGAACTCCCTATGCATGGCAGAATAAATTTGTAAGTCATATGCCATCCTTTACCAGTTATTGCTTTGCATGTAATAATTATGGCCATAGGGCAGAAGGATGTAGAAAGAGATAAAGAAGGAACAATATAGGATCTCATAGCTATTATGCATATGAGATATATCAAGGAGTAGATACATGCATATCCCCTCTCTTAGTTATGATAGAAATAATACATTTGTTGTCCCTAATAATGCAAATGTTGTATGTTATAACTACAATGGATTTGGCCATAGAGAGTTTGAATGCAGGAAGAGGAACTTGCAGTCATATGGAGGTCGATATAGCAACAATGCTCTATAGAAAAGTGGGTACAGAGCATATAGAAGTTAGAGACCCACATAGAACCAAATAAGAAATGTCCCTATAGGAGCAAGAGGTCCACCGGTTTCGGTTCCTAGTCACAGCAACATGACCAGAAGCAGACGGTCAAACTGGTATGTCAAGATATTTCCCAATCGTGAATTTGGGATGGATGTTGTGTGCTACTATAGCACTATTTCTAGTTGTGATGCAGAGTCTGGAGAGGAAAAGACCCATCAGCAGAAGATGGTAAGACTTGCTCCTAAGCCTAAAGATGGGAAGAAGAATGAGACCAAGCAGGTATGGAGGAAGAAGACCATGGACTGACATTGTGCATTCAATGCACAGATGATATCTCCTAAGGCCTAAAGGAGATACAGGACCTCAGGGGGAGTAGTATATTGACTAGATCATTCACCCCCTCAGTGAAGAAGGGCACATGGAAGAACAAGATGTTGTCGGTATGAAGGATGAAAAATGAGATGGTAAGTGTGTGTAGAAGTTGCCTTGACTACACACATATAGATGAAAGATTGGATCACTACTACTATGTCTATGCATGACAAGATAACAATTGGAATCAGATACAGAGTGACACGAGATGTCAAGAGTCACAGGAAGGTGCTCTGGTAGTGATGATGGACCAGTACAGTAAACCAGTATGTGGAGGATGTTACCGGCATGAATGCTAACATGTACTTGCAGGTTATGTAAGATAATGAGGTTGGAGATCATTGTAATAGCCCCAGTAACATGGAATGTGAAGTTATGTCTCAAGTGGTGTTGATGAAGACCTAAAAGACATATGATGGCCCAGTTGTTGATCATGTAGGGATGCATATCTTTGGGTTAACCGGTTCCATTTAGGGCATGGTGATATCATTGTATGGCATTATGCAGATTCAGGATCATGTCATAGGATGTGGTGAATATGATAGAGCTAAAGATCATCAGATGATCACATTTGCATAGCTCAACCAGTATATGGAAATAATTGGAGTCTTAGTATTAGACCTGACTGGAGGTGAGGACCTAAGATGTATGACTCAGGGGGAGTTCAAGTGCTTATGATGCTGAGCCAACATGCTTGAACTTGTAATGATGCCGACTGCCCAAATTGTAGATGACGGAAATTGCAGTAAGTATACCCAGGAGAATTCCATGGTTATGGGTATCTACTTGTCATTTGGGTGGTTATATTCATAGTACAATCACATATGATTCTAAAGAAATTTGGGATCAAATGGGAGGTGATGCAGGATTGACTGGCAGGTGAGTAGTATTCAATGACACATCCTTCTGCAATTGAGTGTTTTAACAAATAGTATTAGATTTGCATGCTCAATTGGTGTCAATTAATGGTTGAGTCCTCTATCTCAAGTGTTGTGACTTGAGAAAATATAACAAGTGGTATCAAAGGAGGATATGCATCCAATAATGATAAAGGGGGAGAAATAATTCTATCAATGACCGGTAAATACAAGGAGGAATGATATCCTGATAGTGCCCTTTGCCATTGTTGTCAAAGGGGGAGAAAGATTTTGTAGTATACTACATACTACATGATTGAGAATCCATTGGATCATACAAATGGGGAGAGAGATTATGTAGTATGTCGGATACTACATGAGTTGACATCAATGCCAAAGGAGGAGATTGTTGCCATTGTGTTGTCATTGGTGTCAACCAGTATGAGATGCCTATCGGTAGAAGAGATGTTTGGGCAACACTATCATGAAGGAGTGCAGAATGAGATATCTTTGATATCACCTTGTGTTGCAGAACATCGGTAAGGTTAAAAAGAGAATGTCATTCAAAGTAATGACCACTGGTGTCATTGGTACACAAGTTAGTGCCTGACTTGTGTGGATGAGATGGATAGGTTACCGGTACAGTGTATCACTGGTAAGGAAAGGATGCCCACTAGTAAGTGATGTGTTGACATGGAGAACACAAATCAACCAAGTGAGCGGTTGTCAACTAGAAAGTTTATGACCAATGTACAAGAAGGATGAGGAAGGTGCTTGAGTTGTTGTTTTTTATGAAGAGGCAAAATGTTACCTAAATCACATCAACACCAGAGGAGAAGATGAATAGGTCACCAGGATGTTGTGAGTTTTCAAACAACTGGACTCCCATCGGATGAAGATGTAGTCACCATGTGTAGTGATGAGTGACAATGAATGTACCCACATCGGATCACATGTGCCTGTTTAAAGTTGTGCTGCACAAACAGGGAAGCCACATGAGTGCATTGCAGAATGCAAATGATAAGGTGTCATTCCACTGGTAAGTGGAGCCTATCTCCTATTATGCATAATATGCATTATAGTTCTGAGAGATAAGGAAGAAGAGGTAAAGGCAAGTGTTTGAAGTCTCACACCAGATCTACCGGTGAAACAAAGGAATGCCTCAAGTGCATGAAATCGGGGTTATGTATTGGACTGAAAGAGAAGGCATGTTGGGATGTCAATGCAGTCAAAGTATGTTGGGTTTGTCTCTTTAACAAACTATTTGAGATATGGTCTGAGCTGATCAGAGAGAAGGCAAGGATGAGCAGATGCAGTTAGAGGAGAATGGTTGGATTGAAGATGGAGTCTGGTGAAGGTTGATGACATTATATTTTCAAGGGCATTTACCAATATGTATGTCCACCAGTGTTATGGACAAGGTGCAGATGCAAAAGTCTTCCCATCTGATGAATATGAGCATGCTTTGGATAGACATGTCTGATGATCAGTTAAGAAGTTCCACCGACAGTTCAACAAAGTGCAGACATGAGGAGTTAACCGGTAAAGTGTGAGATACCGACAGGGTTAGCAAACCGACAAAAAAGAAGAACCAGTTGAGTATTTGGTCCGTGATCCCTAAATCAACACACCGATCTAAGCTGGTAGTTTTTTGACATGGATGCCATGTGGAGTCAAGATGGTTGACTTGCATGCAGTGGTTGATGGAGTGTGCATCAATGCAGTAGTTGCAGAGTTGGTTGACATTAATGGTAGATCCCGTAAATCATGGGATGTGTTATAGATTTGTTGCAAAGGCTTGCAGCTTGAGGTCTGAAGGACAACTATGAACCAACTCAAAATGATTGAGGAGATCGAGGCAGATGAAGGAAACTGCAAGATCAATCTTGGTGTTTGACCAAAGGATCAACCAATAGACTAAAAAGAAGATTGCCAAAGATAGAAGGCATGATCAAGAAGGTAGGACAATGGCGGAGATGGCGAATAAACTATATGGGCGATCAGATCAGACAAGATCTGATTGGATTTGGTTTGGCTCAAGGTTGATGAGGAAACCCTAACCGCCCATGTTTTTGAATTGGCTTTTGGTGGGAAAACTAGGTTATAAATAAGGAAGCCAAAATCATTGAAGGGTGTTATTGAATGGAAGAGGATAGAGTTGTTGTGAAGTGTTTGAGTGCTGCATAAGAAAGCTAGATCAATCAGAGAGAAAATGGATAAGGATAGCAGTGACTGAGGGAGTGAAGGTTAAATCAGTGATCGGGTTTAACAGAGAGTTAATCGGTATGGTTTGAGCAACCGGTATAGCAGCTAGAGTGCATCTGAAGAGATAATTGGTAGGAGCTTATACCAAAAGGAAGACAGTTGAGAGGACTGAAGAACAAAGCAATGAGGAGGAGATCCAGCAGAGCAGAAGGAGAGTAGAAGTGAACCAGTAGAATTTACCAGTAATACAATAGTACATAAGAGTGAGTCGGTGCAGTAGAGAAGGTGTCACATCAGTAGAGTGAGGTATATGAAATGGTTACAAGATTCACTTGTAATAGTATGACTAATTTTGTATGTGAAGCTATTATTGTGATCACTGAGTTGTAGCTCAGTGCAAGAGTTGTATCTCCTTTGGGTTGTTTCCCATAAACTAGCAAGGGTTGTAGCTCCTTTGGGTTATAGCCCATAAATCAGTTAGAGGTTGGTGCTCCTTGGGTTGGTGCCCTAAATCAAGGGTTGTGGCTCCTTGGGTTGGTGCCCTAAACATTGTAACAGAGTTTCATTATGACATTGGATTGGAGCAGTAGACTCCAGCAGCATTGCTCACCGAGGTTTTTCCCATCTTTGGTTTTCCTCGTACATAGTGGTGTTATGTGATGTCCCTATCTGTGAATGCATTTGTGTTTATTCTCCTCACTAACCGGTATGTTTGCATTATGTTTAGTTCCATAACCAGTATACACACATAAGTTGGTTAAAGAGAAAAAATTGAGAACCACTGATTCACTTCCCCTCTCAGTGGTGCATTGTGTCTAACATTGAATGTTTTACATTTAATTAACTTTAATTAAGTCTATAAAGCTCTATTTTGGGCAAAAGTTGAAAAGGATTAAAAAGACTTAAAAACAGTCTGGAAAAGTGACTCGAGTATGGTGACGTGCCCGAAAAATGGAAAAAGTCATGGGAACCATGACAACTGATAATAGATACCATCTTTCGTTGGATGAGGACAAATCAACGACTTAGGGTAGATTTCAACCCGAATGTGGGAAGTAAACATATTTGTGAGAAATTCGCTCGGAATTGAACGTTTTACATTTAATTAAATATAATTGTCTATAAAAATCTACTTTAGGTGGAAGTTGAAGGAATAGAAAGACTAAAAAAATAGTTCAAAAAAGTGACTCGAGTGTGGTGACGTGCCTGATAAAATGGCAAAAGTCATGGGAACCACGACAACTGACAACAGATACCATTGTCCATTGGATGAGCACAAATCAATAGCTTAGGATGAATTTCGGCCCGAATGTGGGAAGTAAACACATTTGTGAGAACTTCGCTTGAAATTGAACGTTTTACATTTAATTAAATATAATTAAGTCTATAAAGCTCTATTTCAGGCAGAAGTTGAAGGATTAAAAAGACTTAAAAAATAGTCTGTAAAAGTGACTCAAATGTGGTGACGTGCCCAAAAGAAGGCAAAAGTCATGGGACCCACGACAACTGACAACAAATACCATCGTCTGTTGGATGAGCACAGATCAACGACTTAGGGTAGATTTTGGCCCGAATGTGGGAAGTAAACTTATTTTTGAGAACTTGACCCGGAATTGAATGTCTTACATTTAATTATCTATAATTAAGCTCTATTATGGGCAGAAGTTGAAAAGGATTAAAAAGACTTCAAAAACAGTCTGAAAAAGTGACTCGTCACTCAAGTCTAGTGACATGTTCACTGTCCTCATAATTTAGACTAAAGAAATGAATGTTTTGTCCTTCGGCAGCGAATAGATATTGATTATAATTAATTAAATTACAACAGGATTCTAGATATTTTGCCCTTTAGGTATTACTTTTTTACTTTTCAGTGTTTTCAAAATAAGTGACTCGTAAATCATAATTGTATTTCATTTCATGGACAAACCAGTAAATAGAGGGAGATTCAGAAATGGCTACTAGATTGAGGAATGCAAGTTGCAACAGAGTTTGTATGTGCCAAACTAGTGAAATAGAAATTTCAGGTAAAATCTAGAACACCTACATCCCGCATTTTTTACTTTTTTTAATCTTGTGGTTCAATTTGAGGGTTAGCATTTTCAAGATTGTATCTAGAATTATTTTGAATTATTAGCAATAACAGTGATGGGCAAAATGGGAAGCAGTAGTTCAACAGGAAGCCAAGTGAAAAAAATGTACCAAACAGAACTGGTTAAAACATCAGGTTTCACTGATGAATACCATGATATTTATGACCTGTTATCCATGGTGAAAAGCATATCATAGATATTAGATATGCATTGTCTAATAAGGCGACAGATCCAAGTAGGACAAAATTAACTATTTTCAACACAATGTTAAAACAAAGAACAAATAAAATCGCATCGTGGGATGCTGGATTGGGAAGCATGGTGTTACTTGAAGTATTGACTTGCCCCGATTTTGTCATGGTTTGCGCTGAAAATTATGATGAAGATAAAAAAGCAATTGTCAATAAAAATACAAAAGAGGAAATTATATCCATAAACGTGGGAGAATTCGCTCATTTGTTGAACCTAGGGTTTGAAGCACAAAACTCAAACGTCCACATTGACCTAGGAAAGCTGCCAGAGAATTATGAGAGTCTCGATCCAAGTCCTAGAGATTAATTTATGAGAGATCTAATAATATGTGGTACTCTGTTGCATCCAAATCATAAGCCTCCTTATGATTCTAACATTTTTGTTCCATGGGTTCAGGATACTATATCCTTGTTGGCATTTTGCTTGGGATTGGAAAATTATAGGGAAGTGGGTGCTAGCCTTCTTGAAATGATTTTTAATATCCATTGTCTAACTCAGCCAATAAGATATAATTTTGCTGATCACATTGTTTAATCCATGAAAAAACAATTACTAATGATCAAAAATGGTTCCTGTAAGATATTTAGGTTCTCATCCTACTTGTGTTATCTCCTTCTATCCAAGTATCGTGCAATATTCAAGACCAACAATCTTCACATTGTGAACTATAAGATTGATGAGAAGACTTAGAACATAATAGAGTGTCCAATATATGAATGGACAACAAAGATAAGGATGCATGATAACAGAAAGAACTACAACCATTTTGTAGACTTCTTTTTGGCACCAATGTATAATGAAATTACAAGCACTCTAATGCCTAAATTTCTTGTGTCTTATAGACATTGCATTCAACTCAAAAGTCAAATACAATTGACTAATTGGTTCTTCATGGTAGAATACATTGTGTTAAGGTTTTACAGATCAACAGTAAAACCCTACAGACTTCCAATACATGTGACAGAGAGGGTATTTGCATTGGAATATGTATGGAAATTGGAGAGCATAGATAGGCACTTACATGGTCAGCAAAAGAAGAGCATATTTCCTTCCTTGCCTTTCTCATGTGGAGGGTTCACATTTGAGAGAAAAGCATTCAATGGGGCACATGATTTTGACAGTTTTTAACTTTGGTGATGAGGGTCTCTGGTAGTATGATCTAATCAGTGTAGTTCAAGCAAGGCTTAAGAAAAATGGAAACTCTTCAGCATTATGTCAACATGAAAGTAAACCATTGCTAGAAAATATTAGAAACATGGACTCCTGGGATGAGGTAAAAAAATAGATGGAGAAAATTGCTGCTGAAAATAACATTTCAACAGAAGAAATGTCATCACAAATTATGGTATTGCACACATAGAGGACAACAGAGGAGGGCATCCAAAATAAGAGGTCCTACAATTTCTACCAAAAATCTGCTAATCCATCTAACAAATCTATTCCTAAAACAATTCTACAAGAATGTAAAGATAGCTATTAGACTCAAACCAAAATAAATGATTTTTGGACTATGAGGAAGAATCTTGGTGAACCAAAGACCAGTGCAGAATTTGAGTCCATCGACGAGGATGAAGAGTTTATCAAATTGTGGAATATGGAGCATCCCACAACAACATATGACAAGAGTGAAGATGAAAATGAGTATGAGGTTCATCCCACTCCAACAACTACTACAATCCCTAAAATATTAGGTGGAGTCAATGAGTCCATGAAAGAAAAATATAGAAAAGGGGAAAACATTGTGGAAAAAATGGGTTTTGAAGGTGGTGGTCTAGGTCCGAGAGGAGAAGGCATTTGGTATCCACTTGAGGTACAACTTCCATCAAATTAAAAATCAAAAGCTCCTGTTAAACCAGTCATTGGACTTGATTCTTCATATTAATCATGGAAAGGTACTACTCTTTACCCTTTGGGTCCACCTGCATTTGTTTCAGGTTCAAATCCACAACCACCACCACATCATGGTATTCTCATTGGTGGTGAATCAAGTGCCACTGCCACTGGTGGGGAATCTAGGGATAGTATTCCTATTAGTGTCCAGTCAAGTGCCACTACGATTGGTGGGGTTGGCATGGGTACTACTACTGATACTAGTTGTCTTGGTGTTTGACAAGGGCAAGAAAAAAATATCTCTTGCAAGAGGCCACTAGTGGTAGATACTCATACTATTCAGAATCCTATATCAAGTGCCACTAACACTACAAATCTATCATTTGTAGCTTCAGATCAGACCCCTCAAAAGACTATAAAAACTACACATGAAAGTGAGAGTGGGATAGGATCAGGAATGGTTGTTGGTAATCCTCATAATGCATTAGTTAAAACCACGGGCATAGGTGGAACTAGAGCCTTTTCTATTCCTATTTCACCTTTCAAACATTCAATTGCTTCAACAAGCCTAGATTTTCAATTTCATGATTACTATGAAAAATTTGAACACACAACAAATGCAAATAAAGAAAAAAAGAGAGCATTTCATAGGGTTGCCCTGACTGAAGTTTTAGATAAACAGCCTGCAAGGAATGAGGTATTTCCAACATATGATCCACACAAAGATATGATAGAGTTCATGGTTGTTATGCCCCCAACTAAAGATAAAAATCCACAACACAATTAGATAGATCTCTCTGAATTTCAAGTTAGCACCCTCCAAATGGATTTTTCCAAAGTACATAATGTGGATTAAATTAGTGTGTCAAAAAAGGACTAATGAAGTGGTCTACACTTCACTGCTAAAGGTGGAGAGAGAAAAAAAAAAACTGGAGAAACAAATAGAAAAGTTACATGCAGACCTGGCAAACAAAAAATCAAAGAGGAAAGTAGCAGATAACAAGTGCAATGATTTAAGAAAAGGCTAAAAAATTCGGGCTCTACAATAGAAATTGCAGAGTAGGAAACCATGGATGTAGAATTGAAGGACCTGAGAGAAAAACTAGCTAAAAGCAATAAAAAAATTGATGAGGAAAGAGCCAGTTTTTAAAAATTATACAAAAGTTATGAGTCTATTGCTACCGAAATAAGAAAAATATAGGGCCTATTGGATCATGAGAAGGAAAAAGAAAAACATTTGGAAGAGGAGGTAGAGGAAGAAATAAAAAAATGTGCACAAATGAAAGAAGACCTGCACAATGCAAATTATAAAATTAAAACTTCAGAGGATACATTGAAAGATAATATGAAAAATATAATGAAGTATATACAAGAAAACATTTTGGGGCAAATAATTCAAAGGAGTGACAAGTTGTGTGAATGGTTTGAATGGAATGAAAGTCTGAGATTAATTTATATGAAAATCAAAGGGCACGTTGAGAAGAGCATACATGTTTATTCAAAAGAGGATATGGTAAAACAAATTTTGCAAGTAGTCTACAATACTAGTGACAGCTATTTGGCATCCAAGGGAATTAAGAGTCGCATTGATGCCACAGTTAAGACATCACCTATCCTTCAAAAATGATAGAAACTAAGGGATATTGAAGCTACAAGAAAAGACAACTACTTTGACTAAACTTGGTTTGCCTAAGACTGTTGACCCATCAAATGAATTCATTGGAAAAGAAGCTTACAAAAAGAACATGGAGATAAAAATGAAGTCTGATTTAGATTTTCTTCCTAAGAACACAACTCCCCAAAGCTTTCTGGAATTCATCCAACCATTTACAACTCTGAATGCGGTATTAGGTGAAACAGTGATGTCAAGTCACTCTTCTAAATATGGATTGTTGACAAAGTTGCAGTTGACTTTTCATAGTTTAAAGAATATTGACCTTCCATCAAACGAAGAGTGGAGAACCCTACAAAAACTAGCACAGAAATCTTAAGAATCATAGTATGTATTGCACAATTTTTTGCTTTTACTCTTAATTTCAAGGTTTTATGTTTTTTCTATTTGAAATTTGGCATTGCATGAAATAACTCTATTTTATGAACAGGAAAAAACCAACACTCAATATTGCCAATCCAGCCTATGAATCTATGATGCACAGTGCAAACCTTCAACCTGTAAATTTGTATTCTCAAATTCTCCCAAGTTTTAACAGTTATGCATTTCTCTATTTCTGATTTCTAGGTTTTGGGCACTGCTATTATCTATATTTAATTTGTCATGACTTGAATTAATATTTAATTTTGAACTTTGTTTTTTGAACAGGAGACATTAGACATGTAGCAGTTGTTAAATTGCTAATCCGGCTTGTGATGGCCATGTAAATTTTCGCCCAGTTTGTGATTTTGATGTTGAGTCTTCACATGTTGCAAAATGAACAGAAGCTGTTGTTGCTCCCTTGTTTCTATAAAACGGAATTCAAGGTCATTTGCAAAGGGTACATTATAGGGGAAGAGCACCAGTAGTTGAGCACCCTAACTTTGCGCCTCTCAAAATCTTACATGGAAATTTCAAATCAATCCCAATTTTTTACAGTAGCTTACTTGGCAAGTCCCCTGCTTATAACTAAGCTTTCAATGCTACATCATCAAGTATGGTGTCATATCAGCCCAAAAAAAAAGTGAGACCAATAGGCATGCAAAAGAGGCCCCAATAGTTGTGCAGTTGATGTGGCATCAACTGATTGGTTACTTTTTACAATATTAGTACATTTCCTAACAACTATTGGTACATTTCCTAACAAAAATTAATATTTTATGTTTTAAACAATAGGTTTTATTTGTTCAATTTTTGGAACAAAAGGTATCAACAACCCTCACAACAATTGGTACATGCTCAACTACTGGTGCTCTTCCCCTAGTCTTTTATTATGCTATTTTAAATATGAAAATAGAAAGTTGAAAAATACAATTACAAATCAATATTAAATTCTAATTGCAAAAAGTTGTCAGACTCATAAAATATCATCAAGTTATCAACCATAATAATAAGATTTCATAATATGAATGATGAGATACAGTAATAAGATTAATAAATACCAATCTCTTACAGTTGTCATTCATCCTCATCAAATTCAGAGCTTTCTTGATTCTTGTTTGTGTTTTCCTCACTCTAAGTCTGCATACCTTCGCTGAACTACATCTCAATGCTACCAGTAGGTCTAGTACATGAGTCAATAGTCCCACTGGCACTTTGGTTTGAAGTGTTGCCCAAACCTCTTCTTTCACATTTGGACCTCCAGATTTGCAATGCCCTATCATGAGGAAAAATGTGGACATCATACCTAGATGTATAGAGCCTCAAGCAATTTTCCAAATTTTTGTCTAGTTTGTTTCTTAGCTTTGATTTTAGGAACCCCAAAGCACTGAAAACTCTCTCATCTTCCACTGAACCCAATATCATGGTAAGACATATATCAGCAAGCTTCAAATATTTTGGCATTGAATCACGCAATGCTGCATTCTCAGCTATATATTTCCAAAGCCTTGTTATTGATCCCTCTTCGCGGGGGTTCTCTATTGTGCCATATTGTTCCCTCACAGTGTATGCAAAACAAGATGATTTCTCTCTAAGATTAGTTTCATTTAATATTACATTTATAGTTACTCCATTCAATTCTCTAGATATGCAAAATTGTTTTTATCAAAGTCAGTAGCTTACTTTGAAAATCAGTTGCACTGTTGAGGCTCCAATATTGAGGAAACACAATAGACCAAGCTTCAAGTAGGTTGTCAGGAGGGAATCTACTTCTAATATGTGAGGAAAGATCATAGGAAATTTTCTTCACAGAAGTAGTTACATAATCAACAATCTTGTCAAAATCTTCCCTTGTAACTCTTACCAGTTGCTTCCTCGGGCGCTTTCTTGGTTCCTTGAGGTCAACCATGGCATAGAAGTGCATTGGTATCTCAACTTCCCATACACTAGCACATACCTCCCTGTTTGCACCAATTTGTAAAAAATTATCACAATTGTTCAAATCTATGAGTGTTCCCCACAACAAATTTTTCATCAAATAGTGTTGGTTGATTTTGATAGAGATTGTTGAGGGTCATGTATGTCATCTTACGTAGCGTAGCATATTTTGCAATATATAGAGCTCTTTTTTGGGCAGCCTTCATAATATTCCTCATTTCCTCTAGCATGGGCAGAAGAGTTGTTAAAGTTAAGAGTGTCTCTAGATTACTTAACCTTCGAAGAAGGTCAGTAAATTTTGGTTGCTTTGATTCATCGCGAGTTGTGTGAAATAGTCCAATATGTTAGCACATATTTTTGCAAAATATTATGTGTTATTTGTTTGATGTTTTATATGTACATTTTCATCATAAGAGCATTTATTGTTGGATTGAATATGCAGGAAGTATGTTGCAGTATCAGAAGGATCCTACTGTGACCTATTTTCAAAATTGAACAAGTACTGCAGGGGCATGCTAAGGGTGGCACTGAATAGAGAATACATGAGGAAGTTTCATCATGACAGTATTGGGATCCTTATAAAGACATTCTTTGGGCCTGTGTAATAGACTCTATCATTTATTAGCACATATGAAGTTTCCATGGAGGGTTGGAAGTGTAAACAATCTATGAAGAGGAGCTTAATTAGCATGATTATCAAATTTGAGCTATCGGCGTAAGTTACCCCTACAAGACCAACTATCCGAAACAATGAAAGAACCTATTACATGACCTAGACCGACCATTCCAAAGGAGAATCAAAAGGAAGTTCAAAAGGAGGGTTTTATCGGTATCACATTCACTATCGGGGGCATGAGAAAAGTTTTGTGCCGATAGCCAATGAGGTTATCGGTATAACTTACACCGATGAAGGAGAATGAAAAGTAGAGGTCGACAATGTCATCGGGTCATCAGAAAGTGTCATCTCATGCTACCCCGATACCTGATGGGCTAGGTGGCAAAGGCGGTGTCATCGGCATGACTTACTATGATGAGGCGATACCAAAAGGAGGAAAATAGTAAGTCATCAGGGTAACTTAAACTATTGATGAGAGGTGTTTTAGGTTATGCCGATACTCGATGAGGAAGACAAGCTGGACATAGAGAAAGAGACTTGGTTGGGATGAGTTACACCTATCAAAGACATAGTCATTGGGATATCATCACCTCATCAGGAGGAGACATCTTTTGTTACACCGATACCCGATGAGAAAGTGGAGGTAGGTGCGAATAGAGAGATCTCATCAGGGAAATGTATGTCGATAGACCAGAGGAATAAAAGATACATAAGTGCAAAGGCAATGACATCAGGTCATCGGAGAAACATAAAGTGAGTTTTTTTAATGCTCGATAAGGTGACCTGATGTAACAAATGAGATGGGGACTACGAAGGAGGACTCATCGAGATAACTTAAACCATCAGAGGAACATATTTGGAGTTATGTTGATACCTGATGGGTAGAATGCCACAGAGGAATAAAAGGAGGGTATATCGGAATGACCTACGTCGATGTGATATAAAGGTAAAGGTAAAGCCTAGCTAGAAGGAAGAGCCATCAGGGAAGTTATAACCATCGAGATGATAAAAAATGAGCTACATCGATACCTGATGGAGTGATCAGTGAGACCAATGTTGATCAAAAGAACGGGTGGCGCCAAATGATTGAATTATCAGGAGTTATGACGACTAGCCGTTGCAAAATCTGATCTCAACAAATCCACCTACCATTATTAAATATAGGCAATGAATAGCTCTATGCTTACATGAGGTGAATCACAACACCATTTCAATTGAGTAAATGCTCCTGGTGTATTAAATATTTATACAAAAGCTGGTATAAGGATTTTGCATAGCAAACCTAAGCAAACGGAGAGATTGAAGTGGAATTAAACTGCAAAAAAAATTAATTTCAAAAGGCTTGAAGGACCCAAATATGGAGGGTTCTAGTTCCAAGGGAAAGAGGAAGGTCACTAAGGTCTCTAAGAGCACTTCAAAGAAGTCTAAAGGTGGAGAAGATGTGTAGAAATGAAAGTTAAACCAAGATATGATTGACCAAATGAGCTCACCAGGAGCCAAATCCTGGAGATCTAAGACTAATTTGCCTATCCGTGACCAGCTAGAAGATGATTTTAAGGAAATTGGTGATGTCTGGACCAAGGTTAGAGGTCACGAGTTGTTCTTGTATCATTACTCATGAAGAAGCAAGCCAACCCCAATCTCAAACTCATGGACAACTGGATTGGGTAAACTTGTGGTTCCTAACGTCTTTGTGAATATTCAATTGATGAAAACATTGGCTAGGGCTTATAATGCCATAAAAAGATGTATTCAATTTCCAAATGGTGATGCATTCATCTGTATCTCAGTAGCCACCATTCAAGAGGTTTTGATCTTGGATTTGAATCCGATGTGCCTCTGTCTTTTGAGAAACTAGAGGAAGAGTATACAAAGATGGATACCATATATAATGGGTGGAATTTGGCCATACATAAGGCTGCAAAAGGAAAGTTAACAGATGAAGATGGGCCCCCCATTTGTTATCAACATTTTCAGGTAGTATCTACAATATACATATATGGCATACAGTCAAGTGGGAGGAGTCAAGGTTTCGCATGTAGCTCAGATAGGACCTTTGGTTCTTGCTGTTGACACACAAATGCATGAGCTAAGATAGTTCAATTATGCTAATTGCATTGTTGAGAAGATGCATGAGGGTTTCTTAAGCCTTCATAATAACCCTGACAAATCTTTTAAGTTTTATTCATTGTTGATGCATATTATTTTGTTTTATGGATGACACAGGGGGTTGTGGCTTGAGGAATTGAAGCTTAATGTTCATGGCAAGGATGGATAGGAGCAGCCAGTACAACTATGGGTATCACTATGGGATTCTCAGTTCATGAGATCTCATTATGTCAAGTTTGAAGAGTTTTTTGTGCAACCATTGTACAAAGTTTTGGGGGTTACTTTTGATGGATCATTTTCTGAAGAAATCAAAAGATTTCTTAGACCCCATGAACATGGGGATACAAGGGTTGATCATAATTGGGTTGACTGGTATGTATGCCAGCACTTCACATATGTTAGAGTGTTTGGATTCGAAGGTGCATCTTATGTGCTACCAAAGCTTGTGCTTGACAGAATTGCCTACCTAGAGATTGTGAGATAAATGAGTGTCTCTAATGCAAAACATTTTGGGGGTGCCCACAAGCAAGTTTTTCTTCCTAGGACTCTACATTTTGGTGAATGTACTATTGTGTCCACAAAGGCATATGAAATTATTGATAGGAGGTTAATAGAAGATTTTAACCTCTATGAGCACACAAGCCAAAAAAATTATGACCCTGAGGGCTACATCCACTAGAGCAGGAAAGGGCAAAATCTAGGTGACTATTTTCATGAACATGTTGAAGCCTTGGACATCTTCAGAAACAAGGAATCTGAGGAGGCTATGTAGATCTTTTAGGATTTGAACCAAAGACTAGGAGAAAAGAGACAGAGACTACAAGAAATGGAAGAAGAAGAAGAAGTTGAGAGTGAATTGGGTGAAAATGAGGTTGTTTCGAGATTCAAAATGCCTGAAAGGGAGGAGGAACCTGAAGCACAAGACCAAATTGTGGCTAGGATGAATGTCGATGTTGATGTTAGGTTAGAAGAGCATACTTCTTTTGTGTTTGATGATGAATTCATCAAATTGAAGGAATTTAAGTCCTTCTTGTATAATTTCAAAGGAAAGAGGCTAAGAGAAGCAATGTTTGATGTAACACCAGAAAATGAGGTAGAGATGCTTAGAAAACTGAAGGCTAATATCGATTCAGAGTTAGAAGGCATGACTCCTCAAAGGGGAAGGCAAATTCTTATAGAAGCATGAATAATTCTTTTCCCAAGTTGGGACCTTAGTGCGTCCTTCATTTTTGATAGCTTATTACATTCAGATAAAAAGGATTTAAAATTAGATATCCAAGGTGCAAATGATATTTTTATTAGATCAAGATATGATCTAGATGATGAGGCCATGCTTTTATGGGTCCTTTATCCTCCAAATAAGACGTCAAAGATCATAGATGTGGACAAGGCTTTTGGACACATGATGAGGTTAAAGATTGGTGAAGTAGATCCCATGGTCACAACGGATATAGGAGTTGATATTTCAAAATTAAATAAAGCATACATGAAGATGTTGGTAAAAGAAGAAGGAAAGTACAAATCATTGTATGAGGAACTCTTAAGAAGCAGGGGCCAACCTGTACCCCAGATAGTAGATGAGTCAAAACTGAAAAAGAAGTGCGAATAATTGCACAAAGAAAACAAAAAGTTGAAGGAAAGAATGCAGAACATAAGGATAGACACAACATGTGTCTTATTGTCTAAAAGATTTGAGAATTGCAAAAAGCACTAAAGGAATTTTGGATTGTCTACCAGAGAAACATGGATAACACAGTGTCACACCAGAGGATTTTGGATCGGTTAAACTTGTTACTGCAAGATGAGACATAGAGTGACAAGAGGATCAACAAGATCAAAAAACTAATTGACACTCGTGAGAAATTCACAATAGAGTTAAATATTTAATATGACGAGTGTCAGGGGATTGTTAATCATGGATTCCTAAGTGTGGTGGATGATATAGGGATTATAAAGGATAAAGACCAATGGATTACCAAATTTAGATCTCTACTCAGTTTATCCCTTAGCCTTGCCCATGCGGATACTTTGGATATGAATGAAATAGGGGAACATGTTGAGAGTTTTGTTATAGCGGAGGTAGTAGTTAGAGACATCATCTTCAACACCTGTACATATAAAGATGAAGGATATCTTCAACATATCTAGAAGTGTGGTCAAAGACTGGATGGGAAGAATTAGTTATTGTAATGTGTTTTAGTTATAACAGTTAAGGGGGGGTAGTTATGTTTTAGTCTTAGTTTGTCTGATGAAAGGGTGTGTCCTTTCATTTGTATCTTTTGAGTCACATGTATATAGGGTCATTTTATTTTTCTGAGGAGATAACACAGGAAGAACTGTTATTTTCTAGATTGTCTGTTGGACCTAATGGTTTTATGTAAAATAGGTCTGTAGAAATGAAAACCCATTTTGTGCAAGCAAGTGTACCATGAAGTATCTATGAGTCTATAGTTTTTGTATACCCATTATTCCAAAAATTAATATACAATATTTGTTGTTTTTATCTTCAGATCATTTCATGTTATATGATGTTGATGAGTTAAAATCCTTTAGATAAATCTGAATAAGGTTTGTTGCAGTGTTTTATCACCTGTTGTTGTAAAGATAACAAAATTGGTTTTGTTGTTATTATAACATACATTGAAGTCATTGCAGTGATAGTCTTGCATACTTGTGAGTTCTCTCAAACTATCTCTAAGGACCACAAATATTTGTCCATTAAGTAACAAGTAAATTGTCAAATAAGGCACTGGTATGTTATTAGTTTTCTGTGAGTAAATTTGGTGTGCACAAAGTCCTCACCAGAGAAAAATATTACTAGTTTCTACTAGCATTGTTCTTTCATAATTACTCAAGGTTCCAACAACATTATTTTATGAGTTTTGTTCATTATCAATTATGCTCAAGTTTTCAAATTAAAGCAAGTTAAAAGCACATAATAAAGCATAGTTGCAGGAAACATCTTTTCATCCCTATAAACAACTACTTTGATAAATTTAGATTCACTATAAAGAAATCTCTTTGTGCTTTGGAGATTGAGGTATACCCACCTAGGTCTAGTGGAGCCTAGAGTGCAGAGGAATTTGGTCTTTGACCATTCTTGTTCATTGGCCAAGGCTGATTGAGAAATTGGTAGGAGAGTTGGCAAAGCTCTGGGATTTCCAATCTATGGTTTTGGGAACCAACACAATCAAGGATGGATATTCTGAAAAAGATCGATGCGTTGGACCATCCAAAGAGATCCATCTGGTATCATTAACCTTGAGAAGCTTGTTCCCATCAGTTATTCCATCAACAAAGTGTTGAAATTCCATAAATCGCTTGGGACTTCAACATAAGTGTGAGTACAACTCTTTGATTAATTTTTTTTTTTTTTTACCGAAGCATACTTGCTCACAATTCCAAAAGCTATATTCATACTGTGAGCCATGCAGTGAATTGCAATAATGTTTGATGCAAATGAAGTTTCAATCTTTGTACAAAGACTATTCATGTGACCTTGCATTACTGAAGCTCCATCTGCTCCAACACACACCATTTTTTTGGCAACCATCATGTCATCCATACCTTTATATTCAATTAAAATTCTCTTTACTAGTTGAAATAAATTTTCCTTTGTCACACTCTCCTTCATTTTAGCAACAAATAGTAGATGAGGTTGGCAGGCATGATTCTGTGCAGTATAAACATGCATGCATACCCATGAAGTATTATCTACTATCGTAACTTTGTCTAAATAAAATGCAATAAAGTTTGACTCTTATTTTTTCCTTTACATCTTCTTTTTCAATCTCAACAAAATAACTTGCCCATTCCCAACCACTGTTTATTGACCAGTGTCTATTAGGATAGTTAGGAACTTTCAAAAAGTGTAATAAACCACTAATTGATGGGAAATCTATCATAGCACGCCCTCTGCTCACAATATAAAAAACAACGCTTAACTGAACAACTTTTCCCAGTTGTTCTATTTGCATTGCTTTTCCAAAACTAGCTTCAATAGAACTTTTAACTTTAGCAGGCTCGTTTGTATTTTCTCATGAAACTAATACTCTTTGGCGTTCCTCACATGCTTACATTGCTCCTTTGTTTTCCATCTTACCACTGATTTTTCAACTCTATCTATCATTTGTTTCTCATAAACTTTACCCATATGCTTTTCGATGGTGTCAAATATTAGTTGCAACCTAATTTCCTTGTTATGTTTCGAAGTGCAAATCTTACACCTGCAGTCTATTGGAGGCTCGCCTTCAATTGGATTCTCCACTGGTTCAATGAATGGATACTTAGATGCCTAATTAATTTGAAAATTCCTCACTGACATATCCCACTCCCGATCATTTTTTTTTCTTGTGGTTGATCCTTTTTTGATATGGCTTTTACTTTCCCCTTCCGTGCATTATCATCAATGGCATTATCACCCAAGTCGATTATATCATTTTGGCTAACTTGGGCATCTACTAGATAATCTTCTTCAAGATCATCCTGATCTGAGATATCAGGTTCATCGTTGTCTTCAACATGCGGTGTAGGTTGCAAATTTTGTACTTGTACTTGTGATGATGTACCTTCCTGATTTTCACCACAATCTTTTCCAAAGCCAAAGTACGAAGACAACATTCTGCTTTTTGTTGGCCTCTCATGGCCTTCCCCACATTCAGGTTTCCTACCCTTCTTCCTATTCAACATCTCCAACAAAATAAAGGCTGCCAAAAAATATCAATTTGTTGAAGAAGCAATAATATACTATAAAGTATAATATATGTTTCATTGGCCCTACGACCTACAATCTAGATGTCTGAGGTCTGAATCTCTCGACTGACCACTTGGAACTCACGGGTACCCACTGAATAAGAATGAACTCAATAGTGCAAATAAATATAGATGAATTCAAAATAATATTATGACACTTCAAAAATATGATCGCTCACCTTTAGGTCACTAGCAGTCGCCAATGCAGTCAACAACAATGATTTTCCTTGGTCTGAAACTTCGCTATTGATAAGAATTCAGAGCCTAGAACCCACCAGATTGTGTAGAAATAGATTTGATCTTTGAATATGTTTATACCAATCCTTATATGATGAATTCCACAGGAATTTTATATGGTATACAAATATTTGGCAAATCCAGCATAACTATAACACGACTTATGTAATTTTTGAGGTGATTATGGGTCATCCAAATAATTGGCAAATACAATATAGCTGGCAAAAGTTGGGGTGAATGGAGACATGCATCGGCAAAATGTCGAGCGAATTGGGTCCTCCTAGATAAAAAATATTCATATTCCTATAGGTGAATTATGGTCATCTATTAAGGCAACCTTGGAGAGTGTAGGTGAAAAAATTAATTTTACTGTGTGTCCACCGTATATTGTATTGGCGAAATCCTCGCATAGAAACATTTAATTACAAGAAACATATGGTGATCGGGCTATGAATTTGATGGAAATTGATAATGTTCTGGTGACATGGCCACCCCCAGTCAGTACAAAATATTCACCATTTCCCAGGTCACCGACTTGAAAAATTTGACATTGGTGAATATTCGCCACTAAAGTAATCTTTGGAAGAAGACTAGTTGTTGAAGAGATATGTTTGATTTCTAAAATTGAACCTAAAGATGTTGTTGAGGCTTGCAAAGATGAAAAATGGATGAAGGCTATGGAAGAAGAATTGAATCAGATTGAAAAGAATAACGCATGGGAACTTGTGCCTAGACCTAAAGACAAAAATGTGATTGGTACCAAATGGGTATTCAAGAACAAATTGAATGAAGTCGGTGAAGTTGTTAGAAATAAAACAAGATTGGTATGCAAAGGATATTCACAGAAAGAGGGAATTGATTATGAGGAGACTTTTGCTCCAATAGCTAGACTTGAACTTGTTAAACTATTGCTTGCATATGTTTCTTATAAGGATTTCAAGGTATATCAGATGGATGTCAAGTCACCTTTTCCGAATGGTGATCTTTAGGAAGAAGTCTACATTGAGAAACCTAATGGATTTTTATTATTAGATGATGGAGACATGGTATGCAAACTGAATAAAGCTCTTTATGGATTGAAACAAGCCCCTAGAGCTTGGTATGCTAGATTGGATAAGTATTTACTGAAATTGGGATATAATAAAGGTACTACTGATAGCAATCTATATCTTAAGATTGAGAATGATAACATTTTGATTGTTGAAGTTTTTTTTTATGACATTATCTTTGGAGGACATGATAACTTAAGTATGAAGTTTATTGGTGATATGCAAAAAGAATTTGAGATGTCTATGATAGGAGAAATGAAATTTTTCTTAAGATTGTAGATTTCACATACTGGAAAAGGCATTTTTATATCTCAAACTAAATATGTAAAGGAATTGTTGAAGAAGTTTGGGTTAGAAGATTCTAAACTAATTGGAACTCCTATGGTGACTGGCTGTAAATTGTCTAAGAATTATAAATCTCCGAAAGCTAATCAGACCTTGTACAGATCTATGGTTGGTGGATTGCTATACCTAACTCAGACTAGACCTGATATTATGCATGTTGTGTGCATAGCTGCTGGATATTGAGCCGATCCAAAAGAGAGTCATGTCACTGTTGTAAAGAGGATATTCAGATACCTAAAAGGAATTGTGGATTATGATTTATGGTATCTGAGGATTGATGATTTCATGTTATATGCTTGCACTGATGCTGGTTGGGCTGGTGATATTGATGACTAGAAGAGTACCTCTGGTGGTGCATTCTTTTTGGGGAAAAAATTGGTTTCAAGGGAAAGTAAGAAACAAGATTCAGTTTCCCTATCTACTGTTGAAGCTGAGTACATTGTTGCTGCCAATTACTACACTCGGGTAGTTTGGATGAAACAAATGTTAAAGGATATCAAAGTTATCTATGATGAGCCTTCTGTCATATATTATGATAATTCCAGTGCTATTAATATGACAAAGAATCTGATGCAACATTCAAAGACTAAACATATATCAATCAAGTATCATTTCTTTAGAGAAAAAGTCAATGAAGAGGAAATGAAGCTAGAGTATGTGTCTACAAAGGAACAAATTGTTGATATTTTCACTAAGCCTTTTCCTGCAAACACATTTGTCTATTTGAGAGACAATTTAGGGGTATCCACCCCTCCTAATGGGAACTAGATGCATTGAGTTGCATCAATCTGATAGACTTCATAGTCTTATCTTTTTGTTTGGATTGATGAGTTTATGTTGCTGCTCTGGTGGAGTAGTTTGTTTGTGGTTTAGTTGAGCTGATTTGTTTATCTAAGGGGGAGTAAGTAAATGGTTTTCTATTTTGAGAACCTTTGTCATTGATGTCAGAGGGGGAGAGAAGCATGTGAAAAATTGCTTTATCTAGTTGATCTTAGGGGGAGTTTGTTGGAGATGTTTCCTTTCTTTACATTGATTGTTTTCCACATCCATATGTTGCCATCAATGCCAAAGGGGGAGATTGTTGGACATTGTTGCTGCTAGGATATGTTGTTGTCATTGATGTCAACATATTCCTATGATTTATTGCTCTGGTGGTTGCAGATTGGTTTATTGGGATCATGGTTTAGTATATGGAGTATTTCTTGTATCATTATATCTTTTTGTATTAGTTTTGGTGATCCAGAGGATTAATTGATCATATCACATGATCCAGTTTTGCAGTTTGGTTTTTCTGATCAATGCTTTGCAGAGTTTGGTATTTCATTTGGTATATTCCAGTGTGATCAAATCTTGAGTTGATATTTTGGGAGATTTTTTTGGATGTTCATTTTAGATGGTTCATGATTTGGTGCTCCACAAATTATCTTTCCTTGTGGAAATTGGTGTTGTTTGAGTGTTCTTGAGTTTTAGATGTTGATCGATGAAGATTTGATAAGTGGTGTTGTTACAACTATTACAAATGATTCAAACATTCTTTTTGGTGTTTCCTAATTGTGTCCTATTTGGTTTGATGGTCTGCATTGATTCTTGTGCATGTTCTTGGTGATTTTATTGATTTGGTGATATTCTTTGTGTTATGTAGTATTCTTGGTGGTGTCGCATGTTGTGATTGATCTTGGCGTGATTTCTGGTGGTGTTATGTGTTTGAGAATTTGTTTTAGGTCCATGCTATGTCATGTATATCGTAATATTGGTTGAGTGGTCGATCTTTGTATCGTGTGACGTAATTTTGTAATTGCGTGTTGAGGGTTTAGTCAACCTTGTTGCCAAGGTTGATGATTGGTATATAGGTTTGATATTCATGTAATTTAGGTATGTTGAAGTAGTTTCTATATTATCAGAGATTGGTAAAGGTGCAAACAAGAGAATACATCCTTTGACATTGTGATTGAGCAGAGATTGAAGTGTTGCAGAGAAGACAAATGTGCTTAACTGGAACTATCATTAGGAGATGCTATATTTGTAGTTCATGTAATCTGGATTGTAGTTTGATCATTATTGTAAGGTAGTGAACCTAACCTGAGGGTTGTAGCCTTATGGGTCATCTTATTTTGAGCAGTGAGCTCTAGGAAGTGTGTCTGAATGCATGTGCATTCCCCATTGTAATATTTACACATACTACTTCAGAGTTGTAATACCCTAAAAATGGTCATCTAAACCATGAGCCCCTAATCTCGACAATGTCACCAAGGTCCTAACCAAAAGTAATTAAATAAATCTTGAGCACACAATTAATTTCTAAAATCATCAATGTCACATGGCAAAGTTAATCACTCAAAATTAATTAAATCTTTATTTAATTAATTAAATCATTCCAAGTAAATCATTTTAAATAATTATCTTATTTATTTTAATTAAATATCTTTTGTATATTTAATTAAATAAATCAATTGCCATTAAATCATCAAAAAGAGGAATTAATTTGAAAAATAAATAAAAATTGTCATAAATCTTCAAAAAAGGAAACAAATAAAAAAATAAATTAATTGGAAAAAAAGAATTAAAATTTGAGAAAAGAAATCAAATGGAGATAATCTTGAAAATCAAATAATTTTTTTTTTTAAATCTCAGAAAAGCAATTAAAACAATTAAATCTCAAAATTGAATGAAATAGAGAATAAATCAGTTTTTTCTGATTTTATCTTAATTTTAGTTCAATTTCTTTTAAAACTGAGAAAAGCAGCCAATCACATCAATTCACCTAGATTGTGCTTCCTCTTGGAAAATCTTGACCGCTCATCATCATTCAATCTCAGTCATTGGTTTTTTTCTGAATTTTCTATAAATTCAGGCCTTCATCTCTCATTCAAAGATCTTGGAGAATATATTGTTATCATGTTGTTTTTGCTCTAGGTTCATTGATATTTGTGCATTCAGATATTCATATATTAGTTATTGCATACATATTTAGATCATTTATCTCATTTATTGTTTAAATCATGTTAGATTAAATCTTGCATATCTAGCTTAAATGTTGCATTCATTTAGCTCAATCTTATGCTCATATAGATAAAAATCCTTCATTTAATTATTGTGTAGTCACTGGATAGATTAGCAATCTGAGAGAAATCTAAACTCGCATCTACTAGAAGGTAATAAGCTGACTTGCAATGGATTTCATTTTTGATTAACTAACCCATGCAAATAATGGTTTATTGAAGTGTTGTCTTACAACTTGCAAATACCGATTCACGTTTCACACACACATTTTTGGCGCCCACCGTGGGGCTCAAACCCACAACTACAATATTTCTAATGTTTCTTAAACAAATTTAATGTTTGTTTTCTATAACTAATAAGCATGTGTTAAATTTGGAAATAAAAATCTTCATTTTTGCTTGTTCTTCTGTGACAGTCAAAAATGGTCTTTGTTTGAAGGGCATAACTTTTTATTGAATCATTAGATCTAAAACAATTTTTGATATGTTGTTGAAAACCATGTATTCTAGATTTTCACTAAAGAGATTTTCCTAAGGAATTCTGGTTTGAAAGTTATGAATGACAGAGTGCAGTACTATCATTTTACTTATTCTTCTGTGATAGTAAAAAATGGTCTATGTTCGTAGGGCATAACTTTTTATTGAACCATTGGATCTAAACAAAAGTTTTATATGTTTTTTGAAACCAATTTTTCCACATGTCCACTGAAGTGATTTTCCTAATTATGTCTAGTTCGAAAGTTATAAATGACAGAGTACAGTAATATCAAAACTGTCATAACTAGGATAGTCATAAAATAAAAATTCTTGTTAGATTAGTTTAATTTACAGTTTGCATGATAGAATTTTCTTTTGATGATTTTTTTAATTTTATTTTGGCAACTAATTTTGGGCTTTTAATGTTTGTAGGTTCACTTGACAAAGAATTCAATCATTTAACATACGATTGTCAAAGATTATAAACTTGAACTACTAGTATCTTTGTTTTGCAGGTTGCCTCCGGAGATACAAATAAACATTCTGTCTTCTTAATCTTTTTAGGAACACTTCAATTCATATAAGGGAAATAACTTTGATTTACATGTTTTTGGGAGAAATCTAGAGTAGGAGAGTATTCTCTTATCCATTTGGACAATCAGAAATCCAGACCTTGAGGTTTTTTCTATTAGAGTTTTAGATATGTTGATACCTTTAGAGGGCCCACCTCCCGTGAAGCCCCTAAGGCTCAGTGAGAGGGAACGAACCAAGTGAGTCTGGCCAAAGCTAGGAATCCAACTCACTATAATCAAACGCTTTTGGGGTGAAAGTCCCAGGAGATGGAATAATCAGTGGTACAACTTCATTTATGAGGAGTGTCTCATGTTGAGCATCTTGTAGGGCCTCACGGTCTAAATCATGCTTGCATGACTACATGGTTTCAACATCCTGGTGGGTTTTGTATCTAAATCACGCTTGCATGACAGTCAAGCGGTCCTTCTGAATAGAACCCTTACTAAGAACTATAAGATAGAGGCTACTCGATTCACCTCTGAAAGGGCGATATTCTTTGTGCAAGAGAGATAGTAAATCTCCCAAGGCACTTTCCATATTGTGCCCCCATTAGCATTTGGAGTCGGCTAATACAGTGTTGAGAATACATTGCATGAGACTCAATGGTTGTATTCTGATTAGCTATTGGGTGTGAACCTAAGTCAGCAAGCAAATCTTTTCTTCTCTAAGTCAACTTTTGTAGGCTTAGCGTGTTGTGATTGAATTATTATATATCTTGCGTGTTTTTTGTATTTTCATCCCTGAAACTGAAACTGAAATACTAAAACTGGAGAAAACAAATCAACAACTTAGTGATAAATTGTCCATGTCCAAAACTGGTTTCCCTCAAACATCAAAAAATTAGTCCTTATCAAAAACTGGTCTTTGTCAGTCATTGAAACTCTGTCTATCAAAATCTTGTCTCTATCCAATCCTCTGTCGTACGAGTCTATTTAATTGTCATCATGCTAGATACATCTTGTCTTACAAGCTTTCATTGATCCTAATAGTTTGTCGGTTGGCTTTACAAACTATGTTGTATGAGTCTGATAAGCTATCGTCTGGTCTTTTACAGTTTATTATGTGAAAATACATAGCATTTAGCATATTATCGTCTAGAGTCTGCCTAACTGTTGTACGAAATCAAGCAGCAACTCGTATGAAATACTGTCTTTATCATCTAGTAATTGTTAAACTGTCGTTTGGACCTGCAAAATTTGTCGTATGAATTCCTGTTCTTATCAGTCAAAATAGTCAAACCTATCCAGATCGGTCTACAACGAGCATAAAACTGGACATCATAATTCTGAGCATAAACAATCTTGATAGTGTACCCTTGTCGTTGCATTGCACAATTTTGTTGATCATCTCTCAGCTAGTTCAAACAACATCTTATCAAACCTAAGTTAACTTAGATAATGTCTTACATAGGATAGATCATTCCTGAAACCATACCAGATCTTAGTTACTTCTCTCAATCACTACATTAAATGAACAACTAACTTCGATTTGATCTTGACTTCTGCAACACATCTAGCTCTCAGTCCCATCGGTTGTAAATGCCTGTTCAAACCAGAAGCTCTTCTAAAAATTCTGACAAAAGTAAGAAGCCCGTGGCTACCTTAGCTCAACAAATTCAAGATCTTAAGAGAGAAATATATAACATTAAAGCTCAATGAAAAGATTCAATGACACCTCTTGAGATAAAAATTCATGATATTAAGAACACTAGACTTCAAGAAATGCTAAAACAATTACATGAGATGGAACAAAAAATAATTGACAATCAAAATCCAAATCTCAAACAAGCTCACAAGACACCTTCACCAAGACATAAAGACATTTCCTCCAAATATCCTCTAGATAGACAGTTTACACCTTTGGGGCAATCTATTGAGTCAACTTTGAAAGAACTACTCGAGCATAATCTTATCATATTGCCTAAAAAGACCAAATGGGGATGTGAAATTTTGAGTAATTATTGTGCATATCATAGACAAAATGAACATAAGACTTCGCATTGCATAGAATTAAAACATAAGATTCAAGATCTCATTGATAATGATGTCATTTAAATTGAAGATACTAATGACTCACCTAAAGAAAAAGAAGGAACTATTTCCAAGCATGATCAAAATTATGAACCTGCATCTAGCAATGGCTTACATGTAGCCTCCATCTCTTCCATAATGCCTCCATCTCCTAAGGCTTCTCAACAACAATCCATACAATATCCCTCAAATAATGAACCTAATGATGAAACTTTTCATGTTGACCCTCAAGGGCTATCTCAAAGGCCATCCCATCCAATGGTTGAAAAAGATCCTACCTCCCTAGAATCCCATGAGGATCCCATTATACCTTTCCATTTCTTCCAAGATGATCCCCTTCCATCTCAAGAGCAAATAATCCTTCCTAATCAAGATCATAATGCCTCTTCCACCTTTTCAAATGATCCTATTCAAAATGAAGAGTCAAACACCCTTCCTACTCTATCCAATGGTTCTCTTCCATGTCAAGATCAAAGTATCCCTTCATCTTCTTGTCATAATCCTCCATGTTCACCTCATAGATCTATCATGCCTACAAAGCCCTCTCATGATCCTAAAAGTCAAAATATTTATAAACGCAAAGGGGTGGACCTTCACAAGCAAGAACCCCTTCATGTCAAAGAAACTATTAAGAGTCCTGGTCTTAGTGACATTCCTCAAAATGTTGGTATCCCTACTAAACCAAAATCCAAGTACACGCCTTCCCCTTCATCTCTTCCATCCATTTTAGGACCCTATATTCCTCCATCCCTTGTGCAAGATCAACAAAGGCATACATCTTCGCATAACTTCCATCCATCTAAAAGGACACAAAGGCCCACTGAGAAAAAGAAAGCAAAATCAAAAGCTATATGGGTTCCTAAGGCACTTGTAGAAGCAATCCATTCCAAGAAATTGCAAAAGCATGAAAAATCAAAAACTATGTGGATCCCTAAGTGTCTCCTTGAAGCACAACAGTCCAAAGAAAAATCCAAATCAACTGCCAAGATTGCTGTTTCTCCATCCAAACCTTCCAAATCGATTTCTCCATCACCTCCTTCATCCATTTTGGATCCTTATGTCCCAAAATCCCTGGTTGTTCCTCCATCCAAATCTCAAAATATGAGATCCACTTTTCCTCCATCAATCCACCATCCCTTAAGATGTGTGCCAATGATGATACCTCAAACATTTCCATTTTCTCATGCACCAAACTTTCAATATTTGATACATTATCCAGCACCTCTTTTTCATCTTCCCATACCCCTTATCCAATCCTTTGCATAAGACTTTACCCTAGTTTCATCGCAAAAATCCAAAAACTAAGGAACTCAACATTGGAGATGTTGGACATGTACACTTAGTCAAGTCCTTCTTGGAAAGACATCTTTATGTTGGACTAGTGAACTACCTACACAAAAATCCCTGACCCTATGAACAACATTCACCTTAAATGACATTTATCTAAGGGTTGGGTTAGTTTTGGTTTTTTCTTTTTGCACTGCATATCATTTTCTTAAAAGCACTGCATTGCATATAGTTTCTTTTTCAAATGCATCACATTCACATTTTTTTTGCATTTGCATATAGCAACATTAATCAAACAAGTCAACTGTCCAAGTTTATCATTTGTTTGCATTCAAGACAAACAAGGGTCATCTCATTTCTTAAATATTCTGACATGAAGTCCTTGAGGTCATAAGGTCATTCATTTTTCAACATTACCTTGTGACGACGCTTTACTTATGGTTGGGTAGTGATTTCACTATTTGAGACTTGTTGACCCAAAATCTATCAATTTCTATATCTCAAACATATTAATAAAATCTCTAATTCATTCTAGACACCTAGTTGATCATATGACTAGTGAAAAATCTAACATTCTACTTCAGTGCCACTGTAATTGTCACACCCAAGTAGGTTTCATTACTTACAAGTCAAGGCAAGAAAAAAGAAAAAAAAAGTGCTATGTCAAATATTCATCTTAAGGAAAAAGAGAAATGATATATAATTGAAATATCACGCATACAAGTGCGACAAAAAGCTTGACTATGGGAACATGCGAGTAACTCCATCAAGGCTATGGATGCCTACTGGCAATGGAGCAATATTCAAGAAATTGCAGTCCATAACCTCGTCGGAGCTCTAAAAGCTTGCTGGCAGCAAGGCTCTATTCGAGATGCCTTTGAAGTTAGGATAATCCACATAGCTAGTCATATAGGATGCTAAGGATCTTTAGTGAACACAAGAGCAGGAATTAACTCATTTGCACTCACATGGGCAAAAGAAGATCAAAGTTTCAAGAACCAATGGGGAAGTTTTAGCATCTCCATTTGTAAATCCTAGTCACTAAGTGTGTTAATTTGGATGTTCAAAGGGACCTTAAGGATCGATTGACCGTTTATCTATGAAATGTTTTGTACCTCCAATTCAATTGATGTATTACAAAGTGCTAAACAAACACCGTCATCCTTGTTCAAATAGGAAATGCATCTTCATCATGCATATTGCATTAACATAGGTCATATAGAAAATTTATTGTCTCCACATGCATTCTACAAATCATCATGCCATATAGGTTTGCATACTGGGGGCATAACTAAGAAAATCCTAAAAAAAAATCATAAAATGTCCTGAACAAACTCCTAAAAAAATCATAAAATGTCCTGAACAAACTCCTAAAAAAATCATAAAATGTCCTGAACAAACTCCTAAAAAACATAAAATGTCCTGAACAAACTCCTAAAAATCATAAAATGTCTTGAACAAAATCCTAAAAATAAAAAAACTAAAAAAATCAAAGCAAGAAAGCATAGACTATCCTTCAAACCAAATCAACCACAAAAAAACTCTCAAAGTCTACAATCAAACTTATCACATGTCTTGTTAATCAATCTATCAAACTCTATCAAACATCAACATGTCTTATACAAGGAAGGATGCACTTGAAACCAAACAGATCGGTCTTATACGGGGTACTTACTCTTTGAAACCAGACATTCCTATCAATGATCACACAAATCAAAAAAATGACATAGATCAGTATGGCTGCTGGATTTTGTCCAGGGTAGTCTTATCTCTTGTACTAAAATGTTGCATTTTTTCTTTAGCTTGTACATATCTTTTAGTCACTTTCATGACATCCTGGTTCTTTTGGGACCCTCATGGCTTGAAACCAATCAATGTCCTAGTCTTAGGGTAATTGACTGATCAACTTACATTCCTAAGCAGTATCAACCAAGTCATCTTTTTATCGGTAGTACCAAGTCATCCAATCTGAGTCAGTCATCTGTCTCCAAACTACGATAGAGTTTTATCACTGAGTACGCAAGCAAAACAAGACTACTGAAAACAATCACTAAATTGTTTGAGACATGCATGAAATTTTCTTTGTGTGTTGTCTTTTACATTGGCCTTCACTTATTATTCCCTCTGAGTAACTCGAGGAAGTCTATCTTGACTAAGAGGAGCAAGTATTGGGGGCATAATACTTTTCTTTGTTTTTTGCTTGTAGGAATGAATCCGATGATCTGGAAACATCTAATTAGCTGGGTGTCTGTGATAAGTGCCTTCACATAAAGGTGAAATCGCCACACATACCTTGACTCCGCTTATTTGTATGCTATAGGGAGGTTGGAGTCATTTCTTTGTCTATTTTGAGGGAATTTATTTAATGTGCAATCCAGATGCATGCATATTCTATCCAAGGATATGATTGAACAAAGGGTCATTGCGGACAAGATAATTTATATTTCATATGCAAAGAAATGAACTCTATTCTACTTGTTGTGTTTGTAAAACGCTCAGTGATGAAAATTAAGCATTCCAAATCCAGTGACTAGGTTTAGGTTGAATTCATCCTAAATTTTATGCATTTCAAGTGATTTTGACATGATAACAATTATCTCTTTGATTCATAAGTTGAAACAAAGCAAAACTATCAAAGGCCTTCAACCTTCTTCCACTAATGTTTTTTGCACTCATCAACAGTTTGTTGATGACACTATCCTCATGGGATATTATTCGGTCAAGGAGGCTGATGCCTTCAAAACAACTCTTAACTCCTATGTTTTGGCTACTGGTCAGCAAGTCAATTGGGACAAATTGGCTATGTACTTCCTCAATACTCTAGTCACAAGACAACAGAAAATTGCTAACATTATTGGGTGTAAAGTGGAAATGCTCCCTTCCACCTATCTGGGCCTTCCTTTAGGGTTAGCTCCCCCAAATTCCTTCTGGAATATGTTTATTGATAAAACTAATAAAAAAATTTCTGGATGGAAAGGCTCAATGTTATCTCAGGCTGGGAAAATGTAGCTCCTTCAAGCTACTCTTCAAAATCTCCCTGTTTATGCCCTCGGCCTGTTTGGTATCCCGGCTAAATTTGTTAAAGCTATGGAAAGAATCCAGAAGATATTTTTATGGTCAGGAGTGGAAGAAAAAAAGAGAATACCCTTGGTTGCCTGGGACAAAGTGTGTAGACCAAAGAACAAAGGAGGGCTGGGGATTAAAGCTATAAAAACCTTTAACAAAGCTCTTCTTGCTAAACAGTTATGGAGAGCCTATGATACTAAGAAAGGTTGGAATCAAATTTGGTTTAACAAATACATTCAAAATCAGACTATCCAAGGGATCCTTAACTCTGAAGATATCCCTGCTGGATCCTTCATCTAGAACAGTATTACCAAATCCATAAAAGTGGCAAAAGCTGGGGCTGGATGGGTCCTTGGAAAAGGTGACAGAATAAGGTTTTGGGAAGACCTCTGGATGAAGAATGAAGCCCTTTATGATCAAAACAACAATCGAATTATTGAGGAGTGTAAAAGGAGGTTTGGGATTATGGTATGTGACTATTGGAAGGAGGACAAGTGGGTTAAGCTTGATGACCTCCATTCTGGATTTTCCTCTCTCCAGAAGGAGTTGCTGTCCTTTTCCCCTAACAAAGGCTATGATGATGTTTTCCTTTGGAAAAGTGATCCTAAAGGTGAATTTATGGTTGCTTCTGCCTATAAAAACACCTTCTCTCAAACTAGCAATACCATTTGGAGTAAAGTTTGGAACAACATTCTGATCCCTAAAGTCAACATTTTCTTTTGGCTTGCTTTTCATAATAGCACCCTTACTCTTGACAATTTAATCTGAAGGGGTTTCAATTTCCCTAATAGATGTGAGCTTTGCCAGAAGGAGGGGGAATAAGTTGATCACCTATTTTTTCACTGCTCCTTTACCTGGGATATTTGGTGCAAAATGTTGGAAAAATGGAAAATTAACTGGGTCATGAACAAGAGCATCAAGGATATTATCTAGCAATGGAATTTTCCTACCAAATGCCAAATCATCAAGAACCTTTGGTCTTTGAATCTCCCCATGATATGCTGGGGCATTTGGAAAGAAAAGAATAATAGGATATTTAGGGAAGTTAAGTGTAATACTCAGGTGGTCTTTGAAAAAATATGCAGGGCTATAAAGGAGAACATCAACATTCATCACAAGAATAATCAGCAATGGTCTACTACTGATATGAATGATATGGAAAAAGACATCCTTACTGAATGGAACCTAATGCATAAGGTCTACAGATCAGAAAATAAGAAGAAGAGAGATAACATTATATGGAGGTTTCTTGATTATGACTGGATAAAGGTTAATTTTGATGGGGCGGCTAAAGGGAACCCTGGAAAGGCTGGAGGAGGAGGAGTTATTAGAAATGCTCAAGGAATTTGCATTGTTGCTTTTGCTTCTCCTTTTGGGACCCAAAATAACCATGTGGCTGAAGCTCTGGCAATGCTAAAGAGCCTCCAGCTAGCTCAGGAATTCAAATTCAAAAAAATTTGGCTCGAAGGGGACTCTTCAAACATCATACAAGCCCTCAAAGGTACTAGTTCTATTTCCTGGAGTATTACCAATTTAATTAAAAATGATAAAGATATTCTAAATAACTATGTTAGCATTAGTATAACTCATACCTTTAGAGAGGGCAATAAGGTTGCGGATATCCTAGCCAATGAAGGGGTCAATTTGGAGAAGGATGTCAAATACATTGGAGAAACTCACATCAAATGGGAGGTTAAAGAGCAATTATACTTTGATCGCATCAATGGATCAAGTTAATCTCATGATTTATTTCTGGGGAACGAGTTCCAAGGATAGATTTTGGGGGCAGATTAACTGTCAAATTATGAGTGTTTCTCGGCATCATAACCAAGATCATAAGTGTGTGAAAGATTATAGTAATAATAGCTAGGTTTGTGTGGACATAAGCAGCAAATTCAAAACTATGGAAGAGTCTTTACACAGGGAATCTAGAAATAATAAGTTTTCAGAGTTTTATCTGCGGATTGAGAACTGCAGCAGAGGGTATCTTTACTTGGAGCTCAAAATGGGCGGTAACCTAAACAAGAACGAGCCTCCAGGTTGTGAGAATTGGAAGAATGAAAGAAAGGTCTAGAGAAGGCTCCACAAACATGGCTTCACTGACTATATGGAAAAGCTTCAAGAAAGCAGAAACTCTATGTCTTACGGTTTCGCTAAAAGCTGGATTAACAACAGAGCCACCCTGTTTGGGGAGATTTGGCAAATCGAAGAAAACTTGATTGCAGAGGTCACGAGACTCAAGATAGAGGGGACTAAATTCTACAGGGATCGGAAGTATGTAGTTGAGGCTTTCAAAAATTTCCCAAAGACGGAGGATGAGAAGGGCAAGCTTGCGAAGAAGGACAACATCTCCTACTGCACCCCCTAGCAAGTAAAGCCTTTCTGGCAAAAAGTTCTTAGGGCTTTAATGGAATATTTGACTGTGGATGGCAGATTTACAAAAAATTATAACTATCATTTCTCTATCCTGGACCATTTCCATCATGGGGCTAAAATATCCTTACCCTTCTATTTAGCTTCCTCTCTAAACGAGAGCCTTGCCGACTATGCTAAAAAGCCTAATTCCTATCCTTTAGCTCACCAGGGACTCATTTTGCTTATATATGAACATATTAAGGATAAGGCTAGGGCAACCAAGGATTATCCTTTGATCATTAACGCTCATATATCTGAGAAATGCAAAGACTCTGACTCGAATGGGGATCAGCCCAACACCCCCACCCATAAAAAAAGGAAAGTTGAAACAAAGCATGAAGAAAAGGAGGTGCATTGTGATGAAGAAGAGGGAAAGGAAAAGGACACTGATACTGAAATGGAGCCAAACAAGGATGAGAACTATGGTGAAGGGGAGGAAGGGGGTAATTCTGAGAACCCTCACTCTAACCCTAAGGGTTCGGAAAGCGAGAATGAGGCTCTAAACCCTAAGGAGTATGACAACCCTAATGCTAAGGAGACTGAATAGAGCAAGGACTCTATGGATACCATCTTGGACACCTCCTGCAACTGCACTCTTGAATTCTTCAATTTCCAGAAATGGGTTGTTGAAAACATCACCAGTATGCAGGGTAAGCAAAGGGAGCTGGAAGATAAGATCAATAAGCTGATTAAGATGTCTGACTCTAGGAAACAAAATGAGGATATGGAAAATAGTGAAGTGGAGGAGGAAATGGAGATGGAGGATTGGCTGGAGAAAGATCTGATAAAAGGTGACCTGAAACATTTGGAGGATGTTATTAGAACTATGAAAGAATAGGTGGAGGAGGACAAAGACAATGTCAACACCCGGATTGCCCGTAATGAGAAGGCATTGAAAAGCCTTATGAACCACAACCTCTAGGTCCTTAAAATTTCTTCCCAGAATATGAATGTGCTGGTGGAGCATCTGGAAAAGAAAAACCAGAAGAAGAACCTAGTAATTATAGAAGATGCTCCAACCGCCGACCCTACCCACCAGAACCCTAGGTGCAGAACTAGGCAAATTATTGTTGAGAAGGACACGAAGATGAAAGAGAGTCAAATTAGATAGGAAAACAACGACCCAAGGGAAGCGGCCAAGGCAATGATGCTCTTGGTATAGAATGCTGAGGAAACTATGAAGAGTTTTTAATTTTCTTGTTATGCTGGGCTTGGGGTCAATTTCTTCTTGGCCTCTTTCTGTCCTTTTCTTTGCTGCTAGTTGTTTTGCTAGTCTTTTGCAGCTGTCTTGTTTTTTTTCCTTCTTGAATATCTTTTGAATGTAATCGGGTTTCGGGTCCCTTAAAACCTGTTTTTACTTAATCAAAAACAATGATCTCTTTATCTTTTGAATGAGAGTTTGAAGCATCATCATTTCTCAGCTAAGTGGTCTCTTTTTCATCATCATTTCTCCAATCGAGTACTTGTGTATTGAGATGTTAGCTGCATACATGAGCATCTTATATAGATCCATACATTTCATTTTATACTTATTTGCATTCATATTATTGCATGAAGAAAAATAAACATTTGCATTACTAGTTACTCATTCTCCTCATTTATTTGCATCATCATTTATTTGCATAAAAAGAAACATCTAATTAGCTGGGTGTCTATAATAAGTGCTTTCACATCAAGGTGAAATCACCACACATACCTTGACTCCTCTTATTTGTATGCTACAAGGAGGTTGGAGTCGTTTCTTTGTCTGTTTGATTGAATTTCTTAAATGTGCAATCCGGATGCATGTGTAATCTGTCCAAGGATATGAATGAAAAAAGGGTCATTGTGGACAAGATTATTAATATTGCATATGAAAAGGAAGGAACTCTATTTTGCTTGCTATGTTTGTAAAATGCTCAGTGATGAAAATTAAGCATTCCAAATCTAGTGACTAGGTTTAGGTTGCATTCATCCTAAATTTTATGCATTTCAAGTGATTTTGACATGATAACAATGATCTCTTTATCTTTTGAATGAGAGTTTGAAGCATCATCATTTATCAGCTAAGTGGTCTCTTTTTCATCATCATTTCTCCAATCGAGTACTTGTGTATTGAGATGTTAGCTGCATACATAAGCATCTCATATAAATCCATACATTTCATTATTACTTATTTGCATTTAGATTATTGCATGAAGAAAAATAAACATTTGCATTACTCATTACTCATTTTCATCATTTATTTGCATATGAAAAAGAAACAAAACAACAAACATCCATGTTCATATGCATTACATACATCTATACTAAAAATATATGCATACATATAGAATAAAGCATATAGACAGACATCTCATAATCAATCAACACAAGTAAAATGAAATCAAATCAAGAGCTCGTAAATCGGCTGTCCTGAGTCCATTTTCGAGATCAAAATCGAATCCGACATCAATTCTCTCATCAAAATTTCACGATGTTCACCACTTAGCACTTTCATCCTCAAGTCAATTTTTTGAATCAATTTGCACTCAATTTCTCGTTAATCAATGCTAAATCTCAATTTAATTCTCACATTAACTCTAATTTTAATCATCAACATTAATCTTTGTAATCAAATAACTTATCATTGCTCAAAAAATTGCCTAAAATCACTGCACAACCCTCGCTATCTTTCGATTTTGCTCCTGAGGGGGCATACTCATGACGTCAAAGTCGAGAATTTTGTCAAAAGTCTTTGTTACAATTCAAGCAGCTAAGATTCATCAAATCAATCTCTAGGGGCATATTAGTTTCATCGCTTCAAATCAAGTTGATATTGTCTTTGTCTGAATCAATCTCTTAATGTTAATCAGTTTCATCGCTTTTCATCAAGATGATTACTCATTTAAACTCAATCAAGGGTTTAGAGAGTATCTTCAAGATCACACTCAATCTAAGCAAGTGTTCATTTTCATCACATCGAATCAAGCTCGACAATTTATCTTCGCTCATCGTATCTTGATCAATCAAGTTCAAGATCAGTTTTTCTCTTCGCTCACTGTGTCTAGTTCAATCAAGTTCTAGATCAGTAACATCCGCTTCTTGATCAATGTTCGGTATCTTTGCTCTTCATCGATCCTAGTTCAATCAAGTTCAGGATCGGTCTTGCTTTACTCAACTCTATTTAGTTTCATCGCTTCAAATCAAGCTGAATACCTCGCTCTTCATCTGGTTCATGATCAATCAAGTTCAAAACTGGTATCTCCTAGACATCAAATTTTCTTTGAACCAACATGCTACTCGCACATTAATTCAAAGAGGGGAAAATGTAATACCCTAAAAATGATCAGCTAAACCATGAGCCCCTAATCTGGACAACGTCACCAAGGTCCTAACCAAAGGCAATTAAATAAATCTTGAGCACACAATTAATTTCTAAAATCATCAATGTCACATGGCAAAATTAATCACTCAATATTAATTAAATATTTGTTTAATTAATTAAATCATTCCAAGTAAATCATTTTAAACAATTATCTTATTTATTTTAATTAAATATTTTTGCATATTTAATTATATAAATCAATTTACCATTAAATCATCAAAAAGAGGAATTAATTTGAAAAAAAAAAAAATCTGCCATAAATCTTCAAAAAAGGAAACAAATCAAGAAAGAGGAATTGGAAATTATGAGCACGGATCTTCAAAAAAAAGAAACAAATAAAAAAATAAATTAATTAGAAAAAAATAATTAAAATTTGAGAAAAGAAATCAAATGGAGATAATCTTGAAAATCGAATAAATTTTTTTTTTTTAAATCTGAGAAAAGCAATTAAAACAATTAAATCTCAAAATTGAATGAAATAGAAAATAAATAAGTTTTTTCTGATTTTATCTTAATTTTAGTTCAATTTCATTTAAAACTGAGAAAAATAGCTAATCACATCAATTCACCTGGATTGTGCTTCTTCTTGGAAAATCTTGACCACTCATCATCATTTGATCTCAGCCATTGGTTTCTTTCTGAATTTTCTATAAATTTAGGCCTTCATCTCTTATTCAAAGATCCTAGAGAATATATTGTTATCATGTTGTTTTTGCTCTAGGTTCATTGATATTTGTGCATTCAGATATTCATATATTAGTTATTGCATACATATTTAGATCATTTAGATCATTCATTGCTTAAATCATGTTAGATTAAATCTTGCATATCTAGCTTAAATCTTGCATTCATTTAGCTCAATCTTATGTGCATATAGATAAAAATCCTTCATTTAGTTATTGTCTAGTCACTAGATAGCTTAGCAATCTGAGAGCAATCTAAACTTGCATCTACTAGAAGGCAATAAGCCGACTTGCAATGGATTTCATTTTGTCATTTTTGATTACTAACCCATGCAAATAATGGTTTATTGAAGTGTTGTGTCTTACAACTTGCAGATACTGATTCACTTTTCACACACACAAGAGTATCAACTTATTGGGGGTAGGTTCCCACCATGGTTTTTCCCTTAATAAGGTTTTCCACGTCAAAATCTTGGTGTTGTGGGTTGTGCTATCAATTTGCTTATCCTTGTTGTTACTACAATTTATCAGATTTGCATTTGAGGTTAAGTTTGATAATCCGGCGAAAACTAATTCACTCCCCCTCCCTCTTAGTTTTCCTTCATTATACGTATATGTATATATATGCATATATACATAGATATGCATATATATACATATATACACATATATACATATGTATATGTATATATATATATGTATGTATATATACATATGTATATGTATATATATATATATGTATATATGTGTATATATGTATATCTATGTATATATATGTATATATATATATATATGTGTGTATATATGTATATATGTGTGTGTGTGTGTGTATATATGTATATATATGTGTGTGTGTATATGTATATATGTATATATATACATGTATATATGTGTGTGTATATATGTATATATGTATGTATGTATATATATATACATATACATACATACATATATGTATGTCTATGTGTATATATATACATATACGTATATATGTATATATACATATATGTATGTATATACATATATATGTATATGTATGTGTATATGTGTGTGTGTGTGTGTGTGTGTGTGTGTGTGTGTGTGTGTGTGTGCACATATGTATATATATGTATATATATGTATATATATGTATATGTATGTATGTATATATATATACATATGTATGTATGTATATATATGTATATACATACATATATGTATATGTGTGTGTGTGTGTGTGTAGACGTATAAATCCGACCATCTTCCTAAAATAAATATTTAATATTTATTTTAACCCCATTCCCCTTATTAATTAAATTCTATTCAATTAAATTCTTTGCATTCATCTATTTAATTAAATAAATTACTCAATTTATTTAATCAAATTCACATAAAACCTTTTTTAAGTCTTTAATTAAATAAATCACTTTATTTAATTAATTCCCCTTTCTCCCTTTTTAATTAAATTGGTCCTTGCAAATAATCTAATTTATTTATTAAATCTCCCACTTGTATTTATGCAAGTTGCATCTATTTTTGGTTGAAATAAAGTAATTTTATTTTAATTAAAATCCTTTTCCCTCATCCACTTGCATTTTCCTACATCTCCCACTTTCCTCCTAAACTCCTTCTAGATTCTTCTAATCACTTCCAATTTAGCCTAATTCATCTCCTAATTATTGTCACATTCCTAAGTAAAGGGAAGTCACTTCTCAAAGCCTCCAAAGTCTTTAATAACCATTAAAGGCTTTGTGTCTTCAAATGATTAACCTCTAAAGTCTTCCAAACCATTAGAGGCTCTTACATAACAATTTATGGTTAACTCACCTTTGACCTTTGGTTAGAGACTTTCCTCTAACTTAACCATCCTTTTGACTCAAGGGTCTCATCAAACACTTATGACTTTGACCGTAGTTATCCATTTAACCCTTGCACAAGAGTTTACCCCTTCGATAAAAGCTTTATCCATTGGATAACCCTAACCTAACCTTAACCCTTACCTCCTAGGGTAACCTTCATGTCTTCTTAGGCATTTAATGCCTCTTGCATCTCCTCTCAAGCAACCTCTTGTTGATAATTGTCGCCATTTCATTGGTGAGAATTGTAAACATGGATTGATTAACTTTCAATCCTAGCCCTTGTTAAGATTATTCAATCTTAACCATCCATTGCCCTATTTTACCTATAAATAGAGCTCTCATTCTTCATTATCCATATCTCCAAGTTTTATGCATCTACATTATAGCCTAATTTACTTAACATTTTAGCCTCTCTTTGTTAAAACATCATCATAGTATTTAGAAACATTTTTCATATCATAGAATATTCATGCTAGGCTAGTATATCATGTTAGGATAATTTATTAATCTTTTATCATATCATTATCTTCATCTTAACTTAATCGTCATAGTCTTAACACATCATATAGATCTTAGAATGCATTCATGTATGTAGATCAAATATCACTCGTTCTTGGAGTTGTCATTCCTAAGTCACTTGCTCAATGATCTGAGAGAAAAACATTGGCTTTAGGGATGCTGTGAGATAAAGAACAATGGGACACCCCTTGGGAAGTTAAACTAATTAAATTGGTTTATATACTTGCACCAAGAGTCTCATTGGTATGTGAGTTTGTTGACCTCGATTTATTCATTTTGGTCACCACATTTTCTCGCATACAATATGTATATATATGTATGTGTGTGTATATATATGTGTGTGTGTGTGTGTAGGTTGGCAACAATAATGAAGGAAAACTGAGAGGGAGTGGGGTGAATTAGTTTTCACTAGATTATGAAAAATGTGTGTGTGTGTGTGGTGTATGACAGAGTAAGAAGTGTGCGAGCAATAGAGTTGTGGACAAGAGAGTAGTAGTAGTATGCAGTGTGAAAAGTGCAATATGATGTGATGTATCCATAACTGGTAAAAACCCTCAAAAGAGTCAATCAGCTTATGCAGCAAGAGAGACACAACAAAAATAGTAAGAAAAGATAATAAATTCATATAAACAGATCGAATTAAAGCCTTAGAACTTTCAACAATCATCCGACAATCTTCATATTATCATCAATAACATTTGGTAGTTAATTGGTTATATGCAAGCTTCAAGCCAGATACAATCCAACCGGGACTCTAAGAATCAACCAGATCACAACATGCAAATCTTAATCCTTATTATCAGTTCTACTTCCTCTACCTCTACAAATAATTACATAACATCATATTTATACCCACTGGAACATATCTGTGCTGGCCTCAAAGGATTACATTCACCAATGTAGGAAAATGAAACGCGTAATTAAGTCGGCCCTAATATTTAAGAAATCTTTTTGAAAAATCACAAACAAGTGATGCAGTTTAGCAGGAAGGTCGACCAAATGCCAAAGAACATCGGACAAGACCCAAGATGGATCCACGCACCAAGAATTGCACCATGAATGAAGGAAAACCAACTGGTAAGCACAAGAACTGTCCCAAAAACCCATAAACAACCAACCGGAAGCAATAACTGACCAGAGAAGAACCCAAATGAACAAGAAATCTAGAATCAACCACATGAAACCACCAAGAAACTACAAACAAGATTTGTCACGAAGAACAAGCATCTACCAGTACATACCGATAAGAATACTGAAACTGCACAAAGAACTAAACAAGAAAGGAAATGTTTTTTGGTTGATGCAAGATTGCTCATCGACTAGGGATTCTCCTACATTAGACAACCTAGGTAGAAAAAGATGTTCCATGAGAGAGAACTCATGAACATCTAAAAGGATTTGGGATGAAGATTTCATGCTCATTTTTTATCCAAACATCTTCTTTATCTACCAATCTCTTCTCTATCTCTCTCGCTGCTTCAACTGGCTTCTCTAACCTATGACTCTCTTCCTTTCTCTTTCTTTGCTTCAGATCTGCACATTGCCTTTGTTTCTACAATTCTAATTTTGTTCTTTCACAAGACCTTATCAGGTTTGTTATCATCAGCTCCCTGTCATCCAGTTCCATCTATCCATCAGACTCATCTGTTAGATCCTTCTACCAACTCATGTCACCCTCTGGTATAATCTCTGCAATTGGTTCTATCATATCTTTCTTCAAAACCTTAGGTATAACCTCTGCAACCGATTTTGTCAAACCTTCTGGTATAACCTCTACCACCAGTTCTTTCAAACCTTCTGGTATAACCTCTGCCACCGATTTCCTACAACTTTCTCAAGACTCAGATTCTTCACCTCCTTCTCTTTCTCCTTCAAAGAAATCAATGTGAACTTATGGCCATCCTTTTCAATAGTAACTAGGTTTCTTCTACAGTCATAAATATCTCCCCTATCATACTACCAAGGTTTTCCCAACAAGACATGACAAACATTCATTGACACAATATCACATAAAACTTCATCTCTGAAAGGCCCAATATTAAAACTCACCCAACATTGCTCCTTTATCTCTACCTTCTGATCATCTTGTAACCAACTTACCTCATAAGGACAGTGATTCTCAAGCCTCTTTAACCCAAGCTTCTCAACCATCTCCTCAGATACTAAATTATCAGTGCTTCCACTATCTACAATGACCTTGCAACACTTACCACCTGATTTGTATACCGTTCGGAAAAGACTCCTCATTTGATTAGATCTGGTATCCTTTCTTCTAAACATAAGGGATTCTCCTTGCTCTAGTGCACAATCAGATCCAGTACCATCCGGTTCTTCACTTGCCACACAACTTCTTAACATTCCTTGCTTATATTCATAGAATCTATGTCCGATTTCTCCACACTTGAAGCATTTGCCAGGGAGTTCTCTATCGGTACTACTGCTACCCATCCTTGGTGTCTTCTATTCTGATTCTTTACTCCACTTAGGTTTTGAATCCTCTTCTTCAATCGGTTTCTTCATACTATCATTCATCTTGAATTCATCCTTATACCCTTATTCAGTTGTCTTATTCTCACCTTCTCCTCAGCTTTCAAGGCATACTAGTAAACTTCTTCACCTGTTGAAAGCTTCAACATACTCATCTCATCTTGAATGTTAAATGCAAGTCCATTAATATACCTCACCACCTTTTCTTTGTCCATTTGTCTATGTTCAGATCTGATTACCACCTTGTAGAATTTCTCAGTATATTCCTTCACAGTTATGTTTCTTTGTTTCAAGTTCTGCAACTTCTTGAACAAATCCAATTCATAGTCTCCCGGTATGAACTTGGCCTTCAACATTGCAACCATCTGTCTCCACTAAGTGATCTTCAATTCACCATTCTCCACTCTATCTTTCTACAACTCTTTCCACCACAAGGCAACATGCCCTTTCAACTTGGTCTATGCCAACCGAACTCTTTGCGGGTCCTTGACATCCTCAAACTCAAAGTAGTCCTCCAACTCTCTCATCCAATCGATCAAATCCTCCAGGTTCAGCGTTCCGGAAAAGTTAGAAACCTCAACTTTATGCATTTTACTTGTGTGTGCCACTTCTCTTAGGAATATTTCCTCTCTCTCATCTTCTGATACTTCAGCTTCCTCAAGCTCTTCACCAGCTTCCTCATACTCATCGTCAGAGTTAGGTTTCTTTGCAAACCAGCCAAACCATTCCGGATTCCATTCCTTACTTCATCCTTGAAGTTTTTCCATCATCTGCTCCACCTTCCAAGGGTTTGTTCTCCTCGACGACATCTCTCCTTCCACTCCGGTGAATTGCCTCAATTCGGTGATCTGACTACCGGTTTCAATTTCCTCCCCTCAACGATCTATTGAACACACATGCAACCTGCCTCCAATCGGTGATTTGTCTACCTCAAGTAATTCCTCAATGTTCACAAATGACTCTTCCACCAACCGGTCCATAACTAGCTCTGATACCAATTGATGCAGCCATAACAGATAAAAACCCTCAAAAGAGTCAACTGGCTTATGCAGCAAGAGAGACACAATGAAAGCAATAAGAAAACATAACAAATTCACATAAATAGATTAGATTACAGCCTTAGAACTTCTGACAATCATTTGGAAATCTTCATATTATCATCAAGAACATCCGGTAGTTAATCGGTTACATGCAGGCTTCAAGCCAGATACAATCCAACTGGGACTCTAAGAATCAATTGGATCACAACATGCAAATCTTAATCTTTATTCTCAGTTCTACTTCCTTTGCCTCTACAAATGATTACACATCATCATAATTATACCCACCGGAACATATCCAGGTCAGCCTCAAAGGATTACATTCACCAATGCAGGAAAATGAAATGTGTAATTAGGTTGGCCCTAAGATTTAAGAAATATCTCCAGAACATCAAAACCAAGTGATGTGGTTCAGCAGGAAGGTCGACCACATGCCAAAGAAAATCAGACAAGACCCAAGATGGATCCACATGCCAAGAATCATGTCGGTAATAAAGGAAAACCAACCGGTAAGCATAAGAATTGTCTCGAGAACCTAGAAACAGCCAACCAAAAGCGATAATTGACTGGAGAAGAACCCAAATGAACAAGAAATTTGGAATCAACCACATGAAACCACCAGGAAACTACAAACAAGATCTTCCACAAAGAACAAGCAACTACCGGTACATACCAGTAAGAATATTGAAACTGTACAAAGAACCAAACAAGAAAGGAAATGTTTTTTGGTTGATACAAGATTGCTCATCGACTAGGGATGCTCCTACATCATGATCCATGTGAGTGAGAGAGAAGAAGAGAGGTAAATGTGAAGTATAATAATACCGACATAGTATGTAAGAGCGAAGGTGTATATGTGAGTGCAATGTTGTAGTAATCCCTTGCTAGGTCTATTGCAAGCAATTGTGGATAGGCTGGAGAGATCATTTACTAGATTCACTATGAGTTGTTGTGTTGATATTTGTGCTTATATTGGAACTAAACTCATACATTTAGAGATGCAATTTTCCTCGGTTCACTTACTTCTATTACAATGAGCATTCCGACAGTGAGCCAAATTATATTCAGGGAATGAGCTACCCTTTTTGTAAACACCATATAACTAGTTGTATTATCTTGAGAGTTAACGCTCTCCATAGTTTTTCCAATTTAGGTTTTCCACGTATAAAAATATGATGTTAATTTTGTGGTTATGTTTTTTTTTATTATGCATTTGTTGATTCATGTTGATAAGATTGATTAAGTTAATATATCAAAAAAAGTTTTATTGATTGTGGGAATACTGATTCACCCCCCCTCTCAGTATTCCACTCCAATCAACCATTCAATAGAAATGATAGTTGAAAAGAGAATGATGAGTAGTAGCAATCCTAAAAGGTATATTTTCAAGAAGAAAAGAGATTAATAGTCTTGCAAGTAGGGGACAATAGATGTGCATGCAGAATGACAATTGAAAGGCATGAACACACACAAAAAAGAAAAACCTGAAGAGTATCAGTAACATAAATATAGCCCAAGATTGATACTTTTGTTCTCAAGAGAGCTAAAGTATGCATGATGGAGGACATTTTCAAAGTGTACCATCCAAAAATAGTGAAGATGGAATGAAGCCAAACTTAATGAGACAACAAATAAAATGGTTGTGATGTTCACTATTTGAGTAAAGAACGGAAAGAGAGGCATATTATTTCAATATGGAATTGAGCTTCATGTGACAAGGTTTTAAAGCCTACAAGAGGTAAAAATTCAATGAAGATTGGATGTGGAGAACAAAATTTATGAAGTCACTAAGCACAAGAAAGAGGCCTTCTACTAAATCATAATGACTTAGTTACAAGGAGTTTTTGAAGTCTCCAAAAAGAAAAATTTGAAGCAAAGGTTGTATGATAGAAATAAGGTGAAAAAAGAGTATGTTGATTTTTCACTCCAAAAGATAGTGCCTATATATTAGTGGCAGGGCATAGTTGTTGTCAAAGAGAAGTGATCATGAGGAAATATTAATGAATATGCATAATTTGAATATAGGCAAGATCTAAATAATCATAAAAGAAGCAAAGTCATGGTACGAATATAAGAATTATAGCAAGTGTCAAGATAATGGAATATATGAGGGTAGACTTGAAACTTCATCACATGAAAAATCATGGTTAGAAAGAACATAAACAAAAGTAGGCAAAGTCCAAATAATGGTAGAAACAACATGAAAAATCACTGACAATGGGTAGATTTTCCAATGCAAGAGATTAAAACCAACCCAAATTTGTTACCACTAAGAGTACATGGAGCTTCTATTGATGATGTAGATCTATGATGCCAATCACATGATGATTTCAGTGGGTCTAAAGGTAAGTTGAGGCACTAATCATCTCAAAAGTTGTGTGTTAGACTTATTATTGTCCTTGTGCAAAGTAGGGTGCTCCTTGACAAGGATAGTCATTTCCAAAGAAATTTGTGGATTAGTAGAGGTCTGTCATCGATCAAAAGTGGTTTTCCAAGTACAAAGAGAGAGAGATGTTATGAGATGGTAGTGAGGATAGTCACAAGGAGAAATCTAAGTGTTAGTTGGGGTCTTTAAAAAAAAAAACATTAAAGACAACTAAGGAGGATATCTTACACCTTAAGAAGTCCTCCTTACTTCAAACTCTCAAAGAACACATGTCCTATCCCTTTGCTAATGGCATTTAAGACTATAATGGAGTAGTTTGACAAGAGAAACAAGGATATAATAAAATTTGGAAATATTTTTGACCCAATTTGAAGGCATTTATGATAATTTATGAGCAATTTTCACAATTTCACCTATCCAGGAGAGTGGAAATAAAAGTTGCAAGTATTTTGTAGCAGATATAGGAGTAGGTCAACCAACCTCAATGCATTTTTTATCCTTTTCAAGAGTTGATCAACAAAAGAACATTTCCAACATACAAGGGAGGGAGTTTGACCTAGCAACCAAGGGAAACACTTGTCACTTTTCTTTTAAAGAATAATCCTAAATGCTAGGAAATAGGTAGTCAAGGCTTAAAATCAATGGCTAGAGGTATTTTTCACTTAGTTCTTATTTTCTTTTTGCTAAGATTTGTAGTTGTTTTAGCTCTTTTCTTAGCAAAGTATTATTTGTAACTCACAAACTAGTCATTTTTGACTAAAAATGACATGTATTTTCATATTTTCAAAGCAATAGGATGACATTGTCAACAATGTGCTAATGTTATAACACCTTTTCTCAATAAAATTCAATTATTTTACCTTCTCACATGTTATTATCTTGTGTGAAACTTCATAATTGATATATATTCATGTGATTTTACTTGCATCCTCTAATGCCTGTCTCATTTTAGCACCTTTAGGCATAAAGATACATGGTTATATTGCAGGTTATGAGTTGTATAATGAATGTAATTAGCTTGTAGTTGTGAATTTCCTTTCTTTTCCTTCAAAACTGTAAAAGTATTCAACCTTCTCATGAATTATTAATGCACAAACATGTAAAAAATATGAGTAATGTGACCAAATCGTTGAACCACTATTTCGGTGCATCACCATCATAGATATAGGTTTCATTTTCAAGCACTTCCTTTCTATTTTTCTAGCAAGAAGTAGAATAGGTCAGTATAGGTGACAGTACAAAGAGGAAACAACCTTCTCTAAAGGTTGACCTCTACCATCAAAGCCCACACTCTGAGAGGTCATCCCATGTGTCAATGGGTAGATAAGTTTATAGCTTAGCTAGGGTGCAACTTTGTTTATAACATAAATATACCAAAGTATGAAGGAATATTTTGTATATCATGCATGAGAAGAATATTCTCCTAAAAGATGTTAAGTTGGGTTTCAATGTACAAATATTTCCACCACCAATGGTATTTTTAGTTGTTTGAATTGAGTATTTAGTTGGTGATGTCTTTGGGGTGAAAAAGCGTCATCACCAATAAAGATTAGTTGACTGAAAATAGGCATGAGGTTGCATTTTTTAGCACTAATACATTTGGTCTAGAATTCTGAAGAAGGTTTCCAACGGAGAAGGTATATTGTGACCAAATTTGATTTTTTTTTGAAAAAATGCCCGATTTCGTCGAAAATGAAATTTGTTTTTTTTTTAAGAGTGCCCGAGTTCGTCGAAATTTCGACGGAAACGGGCATTACTTATAAAAAAAAGAAAAAAGAGGGCAAGTCATTTGTGCATTCAATCTCGCGCAGGCTTTCGCGTCGAGCTCAACCCTTGGCAAGATCAAACGACACACTCAACATTCGAGGTAGAATCTTCATCTTCATTTTGGATTTGGATGATATGGCGAATTGTTGAACTTCACCTTCATTTCAGATTTGCATAATATGAGGAATTGTTTAATATTCACCTTCATTCATTGAATCTTCGCATTTGCATAATAATTGCATGAGGAATTTTGGATTTGCATAATATTTACATGAGGAATTTCGGATTTGCATAATATTTGGATGAGGAATTTTGGAATTTCGGATTTGAATCTTTACCATGATAGGGGAAAGAGGTTACAATAGGTTTCTGTAGAAGTCATCTCCTCTAGGCTCAAGGGCAGTACGCTTTGTAACCCTTTGCCCACACAGAACCATCATCGTACCACTCTTGCAAGCCTACTTCCCTTCTACCATGGTTGGAAGTACTCAATCGTATGAAAGATTCTAGTATCAGACATATACTTAGCATAAAATAAACAAGTTACAAAATTTCACAAATTAGAGGGTGAACCTTGGTAACAGTAGACTAATCGGTAGTGAGACCTTGTGGTTTGATCGTGAGATGCTTCCCCAACAAGATTAGATCGATACTGGACTGGGTAATAGCGGAACCACCAACAATGTATTTCTCAATTATTTGTATGTAGAAGTATATTCATTAATCCAACATCCATTATATTATATACAAAGGAATTCATACCAAATAGTATTAATTAATCAATATGTTTTATATTCAGTGCCTTATCAAGTATTAAGTGCTTGGTTTAATGATCTTCTAATTGTTGGGAGTGCACTACTTATATCTCTTCATTGGGTACAGAAGTGGTGACCACTCAATAAGGGGTGATTGTTGGAGTGGTGGCGTCCCCTCCTAAACCATGATGTCTCCTCCTAACAACTGGCATGCCTCTTCATATTATATTACACACCCTTAATATGTTATCACTCTTAAATATTCACCATCGCTAGAGATTAATGGTGAGGGTTGATATTTATTATCTTTAATCCATATAAGCTTGACTATAGTAAATCAATGATTTCCTCCATAAAATTGTGAAGTCTTACCATGTAAGACAATTTCATCATTTGGACCTTCCATGAAGAAATGTTAGTTGTTCAAATTGGGGGCATCACAGTCCTCCCCTCCCAAATTCGCTTGTCCTCAAGCAACTTTAGGTTTAGATGATCAAATATATCAGCCCCCTCCCAACATTTGTAATATTAAGACAAGTTTTCTCTCATCAATTGTAATCATGAGACAAAATAAGGGAAAACTTTCCATATATTGTCTAGAAGCATGCCACACATCTATAACCTTAAACATAATATTCTCTTTTGAATAAATTCTTGTTTCTTTTTATTCTCTTAGTTGTTAAGAATCATTCTTGAAAATACATTAAGAATGAACCAAGTATGAAGTATACACATGCCAATATATGTACTATAATTAGATCCTTCTTATTTAGTAGAATGCATTCACTCTTTACTTAACAATGAAACCTTGAGGTTCAATGAAGAGGTTTCTTCTATCATATTTATGAGGGTGTTGTGATTATTGGATTGGTTCCTCCACAAAACTCTATTCTTCAATTGTCCCCTCTTCTTTTGATGGGATTCTCTTATGGTATCCTTCACTATATCTTTCTTTTTTTCTCAGGTTTCCTTTTGCTTTTTAATCGAATATTGTCTCTATTTTTCGTAGTTGGCATCCACATATATGTCCTAGTTCCCATTTTTCTATGCATTTATAACACAAGTTCTTTCTTTAAAGATTCCTTGTATTACATTTATGCCTAGGTGCCCATGGATATTTGCACATAAAAACACATCTTTCCCTCTTCTGTTTCATCTTCTTTACAAGTGTGTCCTCTTTCCCATTTCTTCCTGCAATAAAAAGATAGGCTTTTATTCCTTAGTTCTTCTCATTTATCATGAGAGAGTTTCATATTCTTGTGAGTTTCATATACTATAGTGACTAGATCATGAGTTTCCATGAGCCATAAAACATAAAATATTGTCAAGGTATAAATAATTTTCAAGTCCAAAACTAGATAAAACATCAAACTAGGTCCCAGCTAGTTGTATCATAGTTCTGATGTATAATTTCAAGGTCCCTGACTTCTTCATCCCTTCTCTTTTCATATTGATGTTCCTTGCACTACTGAAACCTTAAATGATATTAAATAATATCTCTTGTTGTAAGAATTTTTTTAGTTACAACACTTGGCATAGAATTTAAAGAACTAAGATGAACTAAGCCCTAGGAGTCCTATATCTCATCTCAAATAATAAAGAGAATATAGGGCTGCATCTATGAAGAAAAAAAATGTTTGGAAAGACTATTTCCACCTACTTGGCCACCTAGGAGTGGTTTTTGAGGTGTATTCAAAGCTTTTACTCCTTTTGTTGCATTTTCACTTGAAATATGGTTGAATTGGCTTTGTAAGCTCCTAGATACTTGGTACATGTTCTAATTGAGTTAAAAGAGTCTCAAGACTACCCTATAGTCATTCTCTACCTTATCCAGCTACTCAATTAGCTTCCCAAACTTATAGGACATATGGTTTTATTCCTTACTTTGAGTTGAAATTGTCTTGGGTTAGATATAACTAAAATAAGCCATTCCTTCAACTACTTCAAAAATCGTCAAAAAGACTTCATACTACTATCTACATGTGTTTCTATCCTTAAGAAGTCTAATTTATGCAAGTGAAAAAACACCTAAGAGGTCATAGCTACTCCTTTTGACTTGGTAATATTCATGGTTTTTCTTTGTCTATTTAACTTCATTCCTTGCATCTTACCCACTATCTTGTAGCATACTTTGTTTTCTTTTTTAGTGAATTGCATTTAGTGGACTGTTGTGCATCTTTAAAATCATTTGACAACTTCATGAAATAGTTTTCCTTCTTTATTACTTGACTATATCATTTAATATGCATGGATGGTATTATCATTTAATTTTCAAAATGGACCTTATATGGATGGTCCTTACACCTTTTCAAATTTAACTTTTAAAAAAGTCCAAATTTGGAGAGGAAATTCCTACTATATGCGAATCCAACATTAATCTTTCAAATTTTAGGTCCAATTTCCATGAATAAGGGTTCCCAAGACCCTAGTCCTCTAAAAATGAGCCATGAGGAACACCATGAATAAGGGAATGAACCAAATTTATGGAAACATTGTCAAACCTAAGTACAATTAGGCATAAATAAGGCACAACCACTAAAGTGAGTCCAAACCTAGTGTATATTTTTAATGAGATACAACTTATGATGCAATATTTAGCCCCCTCTTAGCAAGAGTATGAAATTACGCTCATGTACTCTTGGGAAAATATGGAGAAACCAAATATTCTTTCACCAAGATATGGAAGATTCAATATGACTACAAGCTTGGAAAGGTGGTAGCTCCCAAGACTTATGATATTGTCAATCTACAATATTGAGATAAAAGGGAAGTACAAAGTGAGTAATATGAGTAACATTGGTAACACACATGGAGGATGCAAAACACAAAGTTATGACATTTAGAACTAGTAAGATTCATATATTCTCACTAGGAACCATATCAAAAAGACAAGGCATAGATCTAGGACTAGTAAGATCCTTATATAGTTACTAGGAGTCATGTCAGAGACACATAAAAGCATGATACCCAAGTTAGTAAGATCCTCTAATACTTATTCATAGATCGCATTCTAACAACAAATAGAGACCTAATTTTGAAAGTTTGAGGTCCATTGGGAAAAAAGTTGTCATATTGCCATGACAACTTTTGCATTTCTTGTAGAAACTTCTTAAAAATATGGTTGGAAAGTTATTTTATGGTGGTTTGAGGTTGTAACCCACTTGGATGGGAATAAATAGGCCTTTGGCATGCCATCCAAGAGTTTTGCTTAATGAAATTGGGGTTTTATGTGCATTTTTTGACGTTCTGGTCTGATTCTCTTCATTTTTCATTGTGAAAATCATCATAATTTGATGGGAAGCCGATTGGATGTGGTAGAGAAGTTAGTTAACTTCATTTTTTTCTTTTTAAGGCATTGAATTTCATTGTGTTTTAAATGAGATATCATAGTTTTTCCAAAAAAATGTCAAAACCCTTCCTAGTGTTTATCGAGAGGAGTAAATAATGTATAGTTTGGTCTCCCATACATATAAATTCACCCAAATGTGTGGGAAGACATTTTTTCATGCTATGTATCATTTTATGTTGTGTGCAGGGCTCCAAATTAGATTTGGTACGTTTGGGCATGAGGACAATTTGATATCTCTATTTATCAGTCAGCAAAAGGTAGTAAGAGTGAAGAATTTGGTGGGAAGACCAAGCGATTGGTATTTTGAAGTGGTTGATGATCTAGAGAGGGGTGAGGGGACCCTATGCAACCTTCAGAAGGGTTTGACGATCAAAACCAAATGAAATAGATTAAATTTCTATGACTATCCTAAGGGCATTGATTGTCATAGTCATAGTTTTACTAGTGATATTGTTTTTGTTTTGACAAAGTTGTGTTTGTAAACCCAAGTGTGGACATGTAATGGATTCATGAGATGTCTTAAGACTACATCAATACTTAACAACAACATAGTGTGTAGGCACCTAAAATATGAAAGGACTACATATTGGAAGGCGCGTGTGATGATGCCATGAAAGGTCTGATATCCCTATGTATCGGACTGAGAAAACTAGTGAAAGACAAAAAAAAAAATGCATTGAGAATGCAAAAGGTTGAATTGCCTAATGTTTTTTGTTGAAGTGATGTGTGGGGACCCTACTGAGTCAAATACCCTGTTGTAGTTTCAAAGGGTGGAAAAATAATAAGCATTTTATTTACCATCCTGATAGACCATCCATCATAACAATTATTACCAATATTGATGTGTGTGTTGCAAACAAAGTTCTAGAGGGAGGCTCTTTCTATTGTAATACTAAGTGAGTGTTCATAGACCTTGTGTAGGGTCCTCCTAGCCTAGAGTAAGGAGTTTGAAGCCTACATACATTGATTTGGCCTTGTGGCCATCAATGAGTGCTGACCCAATATGAGAAGTCTTGAGATTGACAATTTTGGAAGTGTGGCATTGTTGAGAGCCAAAACTTATGTGTGAACCCCGTCTTCACATATTATGATTAGTTGCCATGATACTTGACCCTATCCTCATGGTGTTGGCTCAATTCATATTAGTGTGTTTTGTTGAAGAAACATGATGTGAGAAGTTTGATGCAGAGGTAAGGGTAGAACTCAGTATTTCATATTAGGACAGCAACCACATTGATTAGGCAAGCCAGATAAGGTCTCTCCAATGTTTAGGATAATAAATTCATATTAGACACTCATGGATTACCCCAATTAGACATTAGTCAACTTAACATATGATACACGGATTGCATACCACAAAGCCATTAGATATGTTTTGAGATGAAAAAGAAGAGTTAAATGGTTTTGGTTCAATGATGATAATTTCTATTTTCAAGTAATTTAATTTGGTATATTATACTGAAACGTGATTTCATAACTAACATTTCAACTTCTATATAACTAGTTCTATAGCCCAATTTTCTTGCCTGTGAAGAAAGACCATGTCAGACAATATCAACGAACAACAAAATAAGGAGACAATTGCTAGATTGTGGTCTAACTTGAAAAGAAAAGGTGATGGAAAATTTTATTGTCCCTGCAAAATTTGTAAGGGGTTAAAGACTAGAAGACTTCTAATCAAAACAACTAAGAAACATTGTAGGCTACATGGTCACATTGAAGGTGGACATCATTATCATCCATTGGTAAGTTTTTCATTATATCATTTTAACAATTTATATACATAATAAATCACTTGATGATGAGATCATGATCATGGTTTATTTATGTTTATCAATTTTATATAGGTCGAGCACCCCAGAGCACATGGTATGGATCAACACAACCTGAAGAATATGGTTTTCGAAGTGGACGAACATGGAGGTGTGAATATTGAAGCTCAAGATAATGATCCCATGGAAGATGACAATCATGAGCCACAAAACACAATTGAAGATGATGATAAAATACATTGATCCATGACACATTTAGTACTCGTGCAACTGATCATGATGATGAAGATGACCTTGATGTTGTTCATGATGTCCCTCTACTTGAGAAGGCATCTGAGGCCCTTTACGAAGGCTCGCAGACAACTCTTCTCTCCATTGTATTGTTGTTGGTGAACTTGAAGGTTATGAATATTTTATCAAACATAACAATCTCACGTATATTAAGGTATGTCATATATGTCACAATAAATTGTGAATCATGTTGTACCATTAATATTCTTTATATTAACAAATTATATTTTTTTGTTGTAGATTGATATGTGAGTTTTTGTAACCACCTTCAAATATTCTACCTCGCTCATACTGAGAATTATCTACCATTATGAAAGATATTGGAATGGAGTATCAAGAAATAGATGCTTGTCCCAATGATCATATTATATATCACAAACAACATGAATTTCAAAATGAATGCCTTGAATGTCATATCAGTAGATATCAAATAGATCAAATAACAAAAATGTTTCCTCGGAAGGTTCTTCGCTATATTCCCATTATTCCACGTATGCAACAATTATTCAAGTGCACTAGCTTGGCACAATTTATGGATCCACGCGCAATAGAAGTCAAGATGACATTATTTGAATGACTGTGGATGGTTCAGCATTTATGGACATAGAGGAAAAGTGGCCACACTTTAAAGAAGAACCTCGTAATCTCAGGCTTTCATTGGCAGCGGATGGTGTCAATCCATTTGGAGAAATGAGATCTGTTTACTCAATGTGGCCTATTTTTGTTATCAACAATAACATTCCTCCATGGATGTCAATAAAGAGGGAGTACATAATGTTGGCAATAATTGTTCCAGGTATTTTATCATTTAAATATAGTCATCTACATTTAATTATAAATATTGCAGTAAAATGGTCATAATAATTATGTAATGTTTTTTTCATTCGATTAGGTAAGTACCAAGTTAAAGATATGAATATATATATCGAGCCTCTTATCGATGAGTTTTTGAAGTTATGGAATGGTGTCATTATGTATGACATCTCTAGACCAATAGGACAAAGGCAAATTCAATTCCATGCAATGCTTCTATGGACGATACACGATGCCCTAGGGCTAACACATTTTTGTGGTATGTTATAGTGTTTAAGTTGTGCATGAACATTATAATTCAAAAAATTATCATATTTAATCCAATTATACATTATCTTGTAGGTCTTCAAACAAAGGGAAAATTTGCATGTCCTGTTTGTGGTCCAAAGATGAAATCTCATCATTTAAAAAGTTTAGGAAAGAAGGTGTTTGATGAGTATAGGCATTTTCTCCACAAAAATCATAAGTATCGAAATACTGAAAAACATCTTTTCAATGGGAAAGAAGAGAATACATCAAAGCCACAAAGAATGACACCTCACCCATGGAAGTTGGAATATAATAGAATTAATTGTCAAGGTCATACCATTCCATTTATTGGTTTGTCATAAAACATCTTTTCTATTTTATTTTGTTTACTGATGATGTGATTGATGATCATGAAGGTTGTGAAGTCATAAATGACCACCTTCCTAAGGGAATAAAAAGATACCCCCGACAATTTCGTAGGTTGCCCTACTATGAACAGTTACAAATAATTCATTTGTTTGATACTATGCATATTGGAAAGAATATAACAGAGACATTATGGAAAATATTGGATGGAAGGCGTGACAAAGAAAAATTTGTCAAAATATGTAGTGACATTCAGGATTCCAATCATGCAATGATAAATGTCATTCAATCAAATAGCCATGGAGACAAGATTAATATAAGTGAGCTTCCTTGGTTATTAACGGACCAGCAAAGCAATGCTATAAAAAGAAGTCATACGAAAAATTCAATTTCCCACAAGGTTTGCTGCGAACATAAACAATCTCATATCAAAGAAAAGTGAATTTGGGTTAGGGATGAAAACACATGATTGGCATACCTTCATTAAGGTAATTCATGTTCTTGTGTTTTTACTATGTATTTAAGTACTGCGCATACGTGTACTTTTCATTGTATTATGTTAGAAAAAAATGAAAAGATAATTTTATAACTGTTGCAGTACGTTCTACCTCTATCTCTCCCAGATGACTTCGACAATAATGTCAAGCAAGTCATATATGATCTTGGAAAATACATGAGGTAAGTAGTGATATTTATTCAGTTCATTGTATAGATATTATATTTGCTATTTGTTTTACTTGTTATGTAATGTATTTTTTTGTGTCTTGAATATCTTGTAGGTGGTTGTCATGTAAAGAAATCCATAAAGATGATATAAAATATTGGAAGAGAAAAATTCCTCATTTAATGTGTGAAATGCAAAAGTGTCGACCTCCAGCTTTTTTCAATGCACAAGAACACTACCTCATACACCAAGTTGAGGAGATTGAATTGTGTGGATCTATACACACTAGGTCAATGTGGATGGTTGAGAGGCAATTCAAATTTTTGAAGGCTTTGGTTCGACAAAGAGCACATCCTGAGGTTTCTATGGTTGAGGGATATATGGTATACCAGACTATGGTGTACATTTATGAATATCTTCCTAAGTTTGCAGAAAAGATCCACGTGGATCGCATTTGGGATCCCAACCCCATTAACAAATTTGAAGGGGAGTACTTGATGGGGAAAGGTAGATTGAGGAAAGTGAGAGGTAATTATAAGATGTTATTGTAGTTAATTAATTATTAATCTTCAAAATAAATCAGTTGTAAGACTTCTATTTATTTTTTGTATAGTTGGTCGAGAGTGGGATGCACTACATTTGTATATTGCAAACAATCTTGATTGGATGACGGTATGGATTGAACGTTGTCAACATTCTGGACGCACGTTAACATGGGAAGGTGTGGCTTTATTGGTTAAAGAAGCTCATCGTAATGGAGATTCCAGTGTTACACAAAGGGAAATTGATTTAGCATATGGTTTAAGAGATAAATAGGTACATATAAATTTATTAATCACTCATATATTTATCAACTCACAATGCAATAAATTTTACATGTTTGACATATTGCAGGTTAAACACCACAACGCTATGTGCTGCAATGGTCATAAATTTTGCATAAAAAAGTTGAATGACACGAAGAAAACTTGTGATTCTGGCATCATTGCAGTCTTTGAGGTGACAAATATTTCATCAAGAAATGACATACATCCTCAACAGTCTCAAAATTGATACTATGGCATTTTGGATGATATACTTGAGTGTGACTTTAATTCCTTCAAATTAGTTTTGTTCGTCGTCAAATGGTACAGGTTACGATTGAATAAAAATGATCTTGATAGAATTGTTATTGAACATGATAATGGTTTTACAATGCTAAATACAAGGTCATTTGAACCAGTTGGGGATGAGCCCTATAGCTAGAATGTAATTGCAGAACATGGAGTACTGCAAGAGATAATAAAATTGTATGATGAGATGTATCCTATTGACAAAGTTACAATTTAAAAAGCTATAGTGATGTATATGATGGATTTTAATGTGGAACTAAGTGATATCCTTGATTAGCTTTTGGTAAGCCTTGTAGATACAATAGGTGCTAAAAGGAAAGAATCAGTCTTAAAAGAAGCTAAGATGAGGCAAAAAGCATTGAACAAAGCCAAATCATCCATTACTCATGAAGAAAGGGTCAAACTATCTCAAAGACGATTACAAGAGTTTTAGACCAAACAACACATGAATACCCTAATGGTGTAGGACAAATACGAGATAGTGAGAACATAGTGAGAGATTGAAGAGAGGGCTGCAAAGATCCTTGAGGAAATTAAGAAGGCTAAACTTATTGATGAGGAACATGTTCCTCCAAATGATTCTAATATATAGAATATACCTGATATGTCTATCTAAGATATTGACTTATCAACTTTTGATACTCTTATAATAGGGAATTATGAAACTAAGAAGGATGGTACACATAATTAGGACACTTCTCTTGAGAACGTAGGTGCACAAGGTGTAGGAGAACAAAGTGAAGTGGGTGTCCCTCCTTTGGGAAATGAAAATCTAGGTGATGAACATAATACCTCTCTTCTAGAGAATACATGAAATGATGTAGCAGATAAGAATACATTGCATAGTGAAGATGAGAAAAAGATGGAAGACAATCCAGATAAAAGATTAGGACAAAACAAAGAAGACAGGTTAGAAGCAAGATGCTTTTATGAGCAGTCATGAGATAGGTGAGGGATACTCTTCTCCCTTTGTAGAGCGACTCAAGGAGCTATTGACTTTACAAATGCAATTTCAACCTATTGTGACATTCTCATTGCTTCAAATTCATACTAATGTGAGGCATGTTGACCTAACTAATACATATTACTTACACAAGCTACATCTCATATACGTCTTTCACTCCTCTAAAAAGAAAGGAGTTACTATAGAATCACTTAGAGAAGTCAGGATTGATAGATGATTTAGTGAAAGCCATTCAGGAGGGTTTACCAAAGGTATACATGAATTCTTCATTGCCTCTGGAAGATAAATTAAAACCTATAATGAATTTCTTCATGGATCATTCTTCACATATTGAGAAAAAGGAAGAACAAGAGGCACTAAGAAAGTTGAATGATAAGAGGATGCTTGAACCCTTAGATAGGTGCACTAATGCACATAATAAGTTACAAGAAAATATAAAAATGTTTAAGGATTGTGTTGACGAGGTAATTTCTCTTTATCAATTTTGTTTAAAATGGAAAATTCAACTAAGAAAAAAAAGATTAGATTGAATCCATTGAGTCAAAGATTACTCAAATATCTAGAGTGTATGATTTATTGAAGGACAAAGATGGAGCAACTAGGGAACAAATAAAAAACCTACATTTACAGTTATCTTTTCTTTAGGATCAAAGAGTATATAAAGAAATGATTACGTTAGTTGAGAGAAGTGAACTTGAGGCCGGCTTCATTATTTGAGTTACTTGCTAAAGTAAAAAAAGTGGATCTGAAGATGAAGGCTCTTGGGAACATAGATGAGGCTAAGGATTCGTACATACAATTCAAATGTCAAAATCACTTACCTCTACTAAAAAAAATCAGGATGCAACTCTGGCTTATCTAAAGGTAATTTCTAAGAGTATTCTATCTTCTAAGGCAGTTTCTAAAGTGTAGATAAGATATTTTTGTCCTTGTATAGTTTTGTGGAGGCTTGCAATATGAATTTTTGGTTTTTGTTGAAGCATCAGTTTTGGGGAACCTCCATATTAGGGGGAGTTTGATAGAGATCATACAGTTACAAGGAGCTCTTGTATAATTTTGATTATTGTAAACAAAAGATATCATGCCCTTTGTCCTTGATGTTGAAGGAGGAGAGAAGACTTGTAGTTACCATCAGTGACAAAGGGGGATATTGTTGGCAGTATGTGCTATATGTTGTCACTGATGTCAACTTTCCATTGATGACAATATCATATTTGTATAGAGATATTAAATAGGTTGAGAAATGGTTGGATGAACTGTTATAGTTGAAGATGCTGAGAAATAATTTTAGATTTATACAATTGAGAAATATTTAATATTTGAGAGAGATGGTTTAAGATAATGTGACATAGGTTCAATATGATTGAAGTTAAGCAAGACAGTCTTGAAGAGCAACAATTATATTTATGATAGTGAGATAATCTAGATAAATAGTCTATACTTGGTTTAGATTTTTGTACATGCTTTACCCTTTGGTTGAGGGATGTAGTTACATTGATTGATGTCTACATGTTAAAGGAGTTAGTTGATTGACAATTGAGTCTAGGTTCATACTTGTGCTTTTGTGAAAGTTGTCTAAGGGTCAAACTGTTGGTAAATGCACACTCCAATGAGAAATTGTAGGTGATTGAAGGTATTGTCATTGATGGAAACCTTACAATCATGTGATACCGGTAGGTAGACACAGGCACCAACACCGACAGACTCTACACTGACATACAGTTCACCGATGCCCAAAAAGATTGATTACCGGCACCTTGGCCGACAAGAATTTTGTATAAATGCATTTTGTAATTAATTGTAAAATCTTTTGTAAGCCGACATGCCGGATTGTAATATGACTCATATATGTATAAGATCATTGTAGATCATTTAGGATATGATAAATGAAGAATGCGAAGTATGAAAAGAAGGTATCAGACCTAATATGCGAATTATTGGATAAGGGTTTATGTATATTGTAGAGCTTAAACCAGTACCTGAATCTAGCATAGTAGATGCTGATCTAAAGTAGTACAAGACATTGGATTAGTATAATCCATTTTTGTAAGTCAGTGTGACTTCTTTTGTAATTGAGCAGTGAGCTCTAGGCAATTGGCCTTCCTGCATGTGAACGCCCCTATTATAAGCAGTAATATTCTCTTATTGGCCAGTAAGTGAATATTGTGGGTCACAAATCCCACCGAGGTTTTTCCCACACTGGGTTTCCTCGTTAAAATATTGTGTTATGGTGTGATTTTCATGTTGTGGTTGTTGTTCTTATTTGCTGCATTATTTCTGGTTTACCGGTACACAGTTTTAATATGTTTTTCTTGTTATAAGTTAAGAAAATTATCTTACCAGTCAGATACTGATTCACCCCCCCCCCTCTCAGTATCTTTGGGAATCCTAACAATTGGTATTATAGCCTGGTCCTCTATTTTCAAAAGCCTAATAGCTCGAGGAAGATCTTGACACTGGTAGAGATGGAAAATTTGAGAAAGCAATTGGAAACAACTCTTTTAGACTATGATATAGAAAAAGTAAAGAATATCAAACTTGAGGATGATCTGAAGGCTGCTCAAGATATTATTTGAGGAATTCAAGAAAATTTCACTATAGCAAGGAATAAAAGAAGAGAACTTTGTGAGAAGATGCAGAATGAGGAAGATGAAAAGGAAACTAATAATGATCTAGTGAACCGACTGAGACAAGATAACTATACAATGAAGAATGAGATGCAAGATATGACTATGAGATTTTGTAAAGAAATTTAAGATAGAAAGAAGAATGAAGATGATTTGGCTAGAAGACTAAATGATGCTAGAAGTGAAAACACAAGACTCAGTCATGAAAATGATATGTTGAAGACAGACTTGATGCATACACAAAATTATAGAAATGAACTCATGAGACAAAAAGGAATCTTGGAGAATGAACTGACTGCTGCAAATCAACATAAAGAAAAATTCAAGAAAGGTTCAGAAGAACTTGTTGACATGCTGAAGAATCAGAAACCTAATGGTGATACAAATGGCCTTGGCTTTGAATCTAGTGAAAGCTCTGGTACTGCAAACAATCATGATCATAGCAAACCGGTAAGACAACCTAATGCCTACAAATTCAATGGGAAATGTTTTAATTGTAACAAGTATGGTCATAGAGCAAATCAGTATAGATCTAGAAATTATCAGAACACTAATACACCCACCGGTCAATGTTCTAAATGCAACAAAGTTGGTCATAATTCAGAAAATTGCAGAATGAATGTAAGATGTTATGTTTGCGGAAGTTTTGGACACCTATCTAATCAATGCAGAACACATACTAGCATAGGATATGGGAAAGCTATTCAGAAAAACAATGTGACTTGTTATGTTTGTAACAAGATTGGACATATTGCAAAATTTTGTAGAAGCAAGACCCCACTGGTAAATAACAATGGTCCTAGTTTAAAAGGTAAAGAAAAGGTTGAAGAGGTAAAGGAAGAATTTTCAAAACAATGGATCATAATTTTGATGGGAATACTCCTCAACTAGTAGAATATAGTAACACTCCACTGGTAGGAGACTCTTCATCTAAATGAAGGAAAATCCTTTGGGGGTTTAGCAACAAACTGAAAAATATGCTATTATACCATCGGTTGATGGTGAAAAGTTGAATTACTTCTTTACCGGCAGATGAGTTAAGTTGTGACTTTATCGACAAGCATTAAATGCGATAGTTGGAGAAAAGAACATTATAGAGCAAGTGTTTTGGCTCTTTCTTATTTACCGAGCATTCAAATCTTCGAGAGCACGAAAATTCTCGAGCGAAGGCATTCTTAGCGAAGAAGAGAAGCAGTTCATCCAAGCACTCATCCCTAAGGCAGACTGAGGTATTTATAAACATGGCATCCTCCTTTGTTACTAAATTTATAGCAAACCCTACTATAATTGAGGTTATCAAGCACCCTAGACCTGTATTCAAGTTTGTTCTTGAAATAGCTAAGAAAGATGATAACATAGGTGCATTCTCTCAAATTCCTAAAGGAGTAGTATATACTGAAGATCCTAGAATATACATAAACTGTCATGTAGAGGAATTAGGAGATGATGAAATTAAGAAAATGTATAGCACTGTGATTTGTGATAAAAATGGCAATATCAAACTGGAACACAAGGTAGTAGAAACCCTAGGTTTTCTGGATATTCTTAGCATTCCTGATTTTACTGAAGATGTGATAAGAATAGTCCTAAGCAGAGTCCATGGTGAATTCTTCTGGTTGGATTTGATTCATAAAATCAAAAAAGAAGTCATTAAAGCAGTAACAAGGTTACCTTCCACTGGTAGCCGACCTGACAGAACTAAAAGGGTCTCAAATGACACAGTGATGGATCTAACCAGTGCAACATTTGACAAAAGGTCTCCAAGGATAAATGATGTGAAGGACATCAATGTTAGATTTATCAGTATGATCTTAGGCTACAAAGCTACACATGCAAATAGGTTGAACTCAGTATCTAGCCTATGTATTAAAAGTACATATGACATGGTTAATGATAATGCTAGAATAGATGTGTGTGAATGGATCAAAGATGAATTGATAGACAATCTGAAAAAGATCAAAGGAGATAAGAAAGGAACTTTTAGATTTGGAAATTTGCTTGTATGTTTAATGTTGTACATTACTAAGCAAGTACCCGACATTGGTAGAAAATATTTTGGCTTTGATATACCGATAGGAAAGCAACTATTGGATCTATTAAACAATATGGGAGAAAACAGAGAGAAAAACATAAATGAACATTTTCAAGCACTGAAGGCTCGAATGAAGACAAGAATAATACTGCCACAGGCAATTGTAGATAAATATCAGAAGGAAATATACTTTGTAATTAAAAAGGATGAAATCTGGATGGAGGCAGTTGTCCCTAGGACTATCTGGGTAACTGAAATGGGCTATGAAACAGATGATAACATTATTGAAACTTATGTAAAAGCCATCCTTGAAGCACCTAAAGAACCATCTAAAAAAGTCACAGTGCTGAAACAATAGAAAGTGGTATTTAATCTAGGGAAAGAGTTAAGAAAGTTGAACAAACAGTAAGGAAAGGCACTAGACAAGCAAAAGGACTTAAGGAAGATGTATTGAAACAAACTGGTATCAAAGAAAGTGAGTTGGAAGGACTTCAACCAAAAACTCATCTTTCACCAGTTACAACTTCCTCTTAGAGTGATATGCTAGTGGTATTCAAAAGGGTAGAAAGGAAAAGAAAACCCTCACCGGTACCCTCACCCACTCCTAGAAAAATAAGACAAAAGCAACAGGTAGTGAGGCCTCCAGTTAAGAAGTTAACTCCTAAGAAGAAGAAGAAGGTAAAACAAGATATTGCTCCACTGGATAAACTCCTTAGTGAAATAACAGAAGATGGAAAGTTGAAAAACATTAGCAAACTGTACAACACACTTTCGACTGATGACAAAGAAAGCATAGAAAAAAGTGTAATTTTACACTTGGATATATACAAGAAATTTTTGATGGAAATTGTTGATGAAATACCCATTGATTTGTATAGAAGACTAGAAACTAGAAGGGTAGCCATTGTTGAGCTGGACAAGAAGATGAAAATTGAAAAATTACTTGCAGTGC